>NW_004797512.1:747926-771910 GCF_000002075.1 Aplysia californica | reverse complement strand
AAAGTATGGGTGATGTTGATTTACCTCTTAAAAAGATATTTTGGGATAGCTTTTGACCACACTATAGACTACAACTACACTATGGAACCTAAAGTGCGTATACATTACCAGAAACAAGAATTTGCATTGCTCCTAGCATGCATGTTGTTGCCTCTCATTTTACGTTTCAAGTAAAGGAAACAGAACAGAAAAATCTGCATGGAAGACGGAGTTGTGATGAGCTTATCTTTTCGAAAAGCCCCAAAACAGAGCGTCCTCAGTGACTTGAAGAAATTGTTATTTCCCTGCTATCAACTAGCAAAAGCACCTCCATTTACATTTTTGTGTGCCTTTAATCAGCATTTTTCAAAAAAATCCACACAGAAATGAGTTCTTTAATTGGTGTGAAAGGTCTTGAGCGAAAAAACAAAATTTTTATAAAAATTCACAAACCTGCGGAAAAGGCATGTTTCTTCACTTTGATTATTTTGACGAGAGCCTGATTCCAACACGCTGCCTCACATGTAATACTGAACACTCTAAAGATTAGTGAGTTTTGGATTCAGCATTTGTTGGAATCAAAAGACCCTAGTTTTTTTCTGCCAGACAAAGATTTTTCCTAACAGTAGGAATCTGAGCAATGTCTGCTCAGTGACTGAGGGAAGATGTTATTATGTTGTAAAAGCTATCAATGCACGAATTGGGACCAAAAAAAAGAAAGATTTTTAGCCCCAGAACTGATCATGTCTACTTAAATCTAATTCCTTGAATCGAACTAAACTGTCGTGCTATGAGTGTAAAGCGTTCGTGGGTCAGCTTGTTTGATGAAAAATTTCTTTATTCAAAATATTGGTTCCCTACTCTTGGCAGTAGGCCGACGACCTTAGTGGCAAAATCTTTTGACGTTGGTTGGCAATCGCCTGTTTTTATTACTTGTCAAACAGTGGGGAAGTTTGACTTGTTCTAAATTAACCCATTTGCAGCACGTTAGGCCACATTTAGCTGTAGCAGATATAATAATAGGGTACACCGTGTCACGAGGAAAGAAACCCCATGAAAATGTGCTAATTGTCCTATTTTATGAGGCTTTACTTTCGTAACGGTGTTTACACTTGTAACCACATGTCATCGTCATCATGTCTTTATGGTTTCCGTCTTTATGTAATTTCTACTTTAACTATATTGTTCGTTACGTAGTTTCTCCAAATTTTTAGCAATGGAATTTTTATAAAATTATGAAGTAAACTATAATAGAATATAATAATATTAAAATATGACAGGTGTCTTTGTTCTCGCAGTATAATCACATATCCAATAGAGACTTCATCACTATATTATCAAATTCCTTTAATGATATCACATTTAAAGTCGAAGCAGAGTTGACTGAGACTCTTGAAACTAGAAGAACAAATTTTATTCCAAGTTATTTTTTTCGGTAAGCGTTTACGGCGCTCCCAACTGCATAAGGTCATATGAGTGCGCATTTAAATCAGAGCAACACTGGAGTAGGCTCACTTACAATATTTTTATCTCAGTGAGTACGCTCAATCAGTTTTAATATTGATATTTATGGTGTCTGAGTACGCCTTTACTTCTGCTTTTCTGAATCAATGAGCAGCAGGCCTACATGCTCTCTAGTTAGTGTGCAGCCTTGGGTTGTCTTGCATGCCCCTGATTGGTATATGTTCGGTGTTTAAAGTGATATTCCTATATTGTCTTCATATTTTCCCTTTTCTTAGTTAGTTCACAAAGCTTTGTTTGTTGGTATTGTTTGTTGTTGTTTTGTTTGGGGGGGGGGGGGCTTCTTCTTTTTCCGTGTCTTTCAAATATAAATGTTACAGTAATAACAGAAATAGTAAATAGTATATTATGCTGAGCATTTCCATTTCCTAAAAATGCTCAATGCACATTACATTAATAAAAATATCACTTTTTCATTCTCGTCATTAAGTGGCACCGTGGTAGACTAGATCTAGTGGTTAGGCTATCTGACTAGCAAGTTCATGAGATTGCGGATTTGGGGGTTCCAGGCTCAGCTCAATCCAAAGTTGTGTCCTTGGAAAAAGACACTTTGCACAAATGTTCCATTTGGCTGGATCAAATCGGAGACAGACGTTTAATTCGCAGATGTCGTCACCTAAACAATCTTTCAGTATTGTCAGTGACATTAATAACTTACACAGTTTCGCACTTTCTTCTTTTTGGTCTTCTGTTAATTGAAAACAAAATAAAATAGAATGAAAAATAAACCACAACAAAAAAACCTCACTGGAAACAAATTAGATTCTCTGCTTTTGTTTTATTTAGTTGATCATGTGCTTGAATACCATATATATCATTCTGAATATAAGTAAACAAAATAGAATGAAAATAAAGCTAACAAGCATAATTCTTATTATTGTTTTTTAGAATGTTATAGCGATTTCACGTTTAAATTCCAATTTATTCAACAAGGGAAAAAAGCATGCATAACTTCAAGACCAACAACTCGTCCCAGACGATAGAACTTGCTTCAGACGTCGGTCTGGTGAGCGATGACGTCAAACTCATCTTCCAAGTGGTGAATTTCGCCATCGTCTGTGAGATCATCGACGTCTTCGGCACCGTCACCAACATCATCAACATCATCGTGTTTGTCAAGCTAGGATTCAGTGACCCCGTCAATGTCAGTCTGCTCGGTATGATGGTCGGTCGTTGACTGCTGGTGTGTTTATGCTTGTGGTTCCGTTTGCTTAACTCTTCGAAAACAGGCTTTCAGGTCATATGGGCGCGCGGGAGTTTGGTAAGAATATTTTGAACTTTCCCCGCGAGGCGGCCGAAGCCTATTCTTATCGGTTTAAGGACCACGAAGGGACCTTCAACGTGCGCACCTATCACATGGGACCTCCGAGATTTTGTATCCCTTATCCGAGAAGGCTAGGCGTTCAATCTTATCTATTTAGTTAAGATCAAGGGTGTGGCAGAAAGACAGCAGTAAGAACGAGCTAAAAGTAGCAGCAGAAAAAGTCAGGATACTCCAGGAGAAAGGGGCAAAAGGGAGGAAGGCAGAAAGCGAAGATAAGGCAGATGACAAACCTGATTAGAGACCACGAAAAGAGGTGAAAGGAGAAAATTAAAGAGAAAAAAAATTCTGTCGCTGTCAGATTTCGAAAACCCGGGTACCTATTGAATGGGAGGCGAACAACATGCATCTATACTACCTGAGCCTCCTTTAAAACACGATGATTTGGGGCATTTAAAAAAAAGAAGCATATTACCTTCATGCAAGTTTTTCGACTCTGCTCTCTTTATCTGAAACCTAAAAAGGAAGATAACAGCATAATACACACGAGTACAATGAAATAGGACATCATATACGTCCGGTGCATCCTTAAAAAGTTAATGTATTTCGACGTTTCTACAGGTCTGGCCATCTCCGATCTTGGATGTCTGGTGACTCTCATCTGGCACAACATTTGCTTCAATCCCCTCTTCAATGAGCTGGACCTTCCATTCGATCCTATAGACGTACAGGTATCTGATTCCCTTCATAATATTCGCCAAGGAGAAGGTGTCTGTGATGTGAAGTTTTGTTCTATTTGTGGATGTGGATAGATAGATAGATAGATAGATAGATAGATAGATAGATAGATAGATAGATAGATGATGTCCAGAAAAAATATATCATTTAGGAGGTTGACGTCGACCCTGCCTGTCAGGGCTAACACCGACTGTAAGAGATATAACATCCCAGTAGAAAGACCGAAGTACTCGATTAAAATTTTCCCCACACGGGAATCAAACCCTGATTTTCTGCATGCGAAGTACCAAACCGATACAGTACAGACGCCGGTAGAGTAGAAATGAAAACATTTAAAACTGGCAGTCTTTTCACAATAAACGATCTTCAGTATTTCAAGTTATTAGAATGAGTGACCAAAGTGGCCCCATAAATATAAGGTGGATCTGATTTAAACTGGCACAGTTCTTGAAAAAAAAGTGGAAAAAATCATCTGTATATTTCAGGGTTTCAACATGCAATAACGTGTATAACGTCCTTGAAACAGAAAATCTCGCACGTAGTATTAAACAACATCGGGAACGCCTTCTACAGAAGGTGGACTAAAGTTTTCCAAAATATTACGTAACAAATAAGTTCCTAATCTGAAGTTATAGTCTTATAATAATTTTCCTTTCCAGTCGAAGCCTTGCATGGCGTAACAAATAGGTCCATTAGCCAGACTGTATGCACCGACACGCCGTTCTGGTGTCTCCTGAGATGTGCAGCACAGCAGCGAGATAATGCCTTGACATCATCCTTTAAATTTTGATATTTCTGCCAGGTTGTGGGGTTTTCGATTTATTTATGCATATCATGTACATTTGGATACAGTTAAACTTTTCAACTTACTTTACATTTTACTTTTTAAAACCCCTTCACTGCTACGGCGACGAAGGGCTCACGTCTCCTCTGTGTACTTTGGGTGACCACATTTAACCCTTTTTCTGCCCGGCCCGAGTCCATCTCTCTGATGTTGCTGTACCCCGTATATCCCATCTCTCCTCCCCCCTCCCCCTATTCCGTTTCCCCTCATCCCTCTCCCACACCCCAATTACTTTCCCCAAACAACCCCTCCCATTACAGTATCCTGTTCCTTTCTCCCAGTCCCCCTCCCGACCCCAAACCCTTACCCCCTATTACCCCCAACCCTGCCCCCACTCCTTACCCCACTCCCCTGCCCCCTACTCCCTACCCCCTACTCCCTACCCCCTACCCCAATCCCCTACCCGCCTCACCTCATTAACTCCCCCCTTGCCCACAGTTGGCAGTACCGACGCCTCAGTTAAAACGTCATTGGCTATGGTACTACCACTGCCGTGCTCACAAGGAGCATTAAAATTATTCATAAAGTTTTGCTGGTGCAAAATCTTAAGTTTGTTTAAATTTTCTGTAACTTTAAAGATAAACGAATTTGTTCATTTTTACGGGTTTGTTCATTTGCATACGCCATGTGTAATCACAGTAGGATAATTCCAATTGACTACTTTTTGCGACAAAACTCAAGCACGCGTTAAAAGAAGACAAACTACGCAATAATATGTAAGCATCTGGTCTGCTATTGGTTTTGTTGGCCTTATTTCTGCACATTAAGGTGAGGTGGGGTTTTTTTTTTCAAAATCATTGAAGGTAGGTAATTATGTTTCCTTGATTTCACCAAGCATTTTCGAGAGGCTGAGAGGAAAATAACAAACCAAAACGACGACAACAACAACAACAAAAACACAGTTTGAGAGTCGGCAAGGGTGGGGGGGGGGGGGCAAAATTTTGTCAACACAAAAGTCGTCTTTGCAAGATCTGCTCAGTCCCTTTACGTTGTGGGGTTGAAAGTGTTGACGGTTATTTTGGGACGTCAGTGGAGAGTGGACAACGACGATATTATTATATCTTTTAGTCCAAGTAAGAGTTTTACGGCATTTGCAACACAATAAGGTCACATAAGTGCCGAAGATTAGAGTTAACAAGAGAGTAACCACCATAAAAAAGGAGGAGAGATAAAGGCGATAGCTGTTTATTTGGAAAGAAGGAGCAAACCACACCAGAGCACCCGCCCACCACCCACGACGATAGATCTACCAAAAATCTAAAATCAAACTAAAAAGTCGCCTACAATGAATTATTTTTTCCTCTATAAATTATCATTTATGGAAGGCTGGAATACGCTTTTTGTCGAAGATTTGCCTTATCACCCAATTCTCGGGCCTAGTAGGGAAGTGGTTAATCCTCTCTTGCTGTTAAGCGTCGGGGAAAGTCGCAGTTTTCTATGGTGGGCCAGCTCCGCAGCTCTTTCAGTTGGGATATTATTATGTTTTCTCAGGGTTTCCTTAACACCCATCGATCCACCTTCTGGGTGGTGTTCCTCTTCCTTCATAGCCAAAGTGCTTGGTGTTGTAGGCTCTCGAGGCTGGCTGGCCAGGTGACACACGTAACAGGTGGCCGAACCATTTTATTATCTGTCTTTCTATGTAATGCAGGAAGGACTCAATGCCGATAGCTGCTCTCACTTCTTCATTTCTCTGCTTGTCTCGTCTTGTGATGTTAAGGGTTTTGAGCAGGCTTTTCATTTCGCATGCTGTGATTTAGCTTTCATGGGTTTTACTTAATGTCCAGGTCTGGCACTGGAAGCATAATGTTAGTATGAATATTGAGGTGATAAGCTGTCTCTTTGTATCCCTGGAGATGTTTGGATGAGATAGGAGTGCGAGCTGGTAGGTGACAGCGTTAGCTTTTTGAGTTCGCATTTCTATTTTTCTGTCTTGGAACTGCCAAGATATTTAAACTGCTTCACCTGTTTCAGTTATTTACTATTGACATGGGTGTCCAGAGGACTACAGTTTCCGCTCACTTTCATAACTTGTTTTTGGTGTGCTTATTTTCATGTTAAATTTCTCTCAGCTGTTGTTCAGTTTGGTAGTGTGATTTTGGAGGCTTTGTTGGTTTGGATGAATAAGACATTGGTCGCCTGCGAATAGAAGTTCATTTAGGTTTTCTGGGTTTTGGTTTGCGTCTTTGCGTGATTGTGTCCATTTATATTTTAAACAGGAGGGGAGATAGAACGCATCCCTGTCGTACTTCAGATATTACTTTGAACCAGTCTGTATTGCCTTCTGTCGTTCTTACTGAGCTTCTGCTGTTGATATATATAGAGCTCTACACAATATCTAACATTTGTCCTTTGACGCCATACTTGTGGAGTGTTTTCCAGAGTTTTGCATGGTTTACTCTGTCAAAAGCCTTCTCTTGGTCTATAAAGACGATGTTGGATTTCCTGTTGTGTTCAATTGGTTTCCTGCATATCTTTCTTAATGCGGACGCAGCATCCGTGCATCCTCTTCCCTTTCGGAATCCAAACTGAGCTTTGCTTAGATTTCTCTCGACAATAGGTCTTATCCGCTGCTCTAGTATCTTTGCGTAATTTTTCCTGCGTGACTTAATAAAGAGATGCTTCTGTACGTTGTGCAGTCCCGTTTGTTGCCTTTATTTTTCAATAGTGGCTTTCTGCAAGTCTTCTGGGTATTTCCTTTGCTCCCAGACTCTATTGAAAATTCGCCTCAGCCACAATACGCCGGTGTTTCCACAAGCTCTTATGGCTTCCACTGTGATGTCATCTGATCCTGGGGCTTTGTTCTTGGGGATGGTTTTGAGTGCCTCTTCGATTTCATTGAGAAGTATTGGTGGTTCTGTAGGTTCCCCACATGATGGTTGGAACGCTTCTTGTTGTCCGTGGCAAGGTCTGGGTTGAGTAGTTCTTGGAAGTAATTTTCCCATCTTTTCTTAATGACATGCTTGCTGAGAATGGCACTACCCTCTTTATCGTTTATAATGCATGTCAGGTTGTATGGGTCTTTCCTTATCCGCATGCTGTTCACACTTTTATAAAACTCTCTTGGGTTTTCTTTGCAGACTTTGGTCAGTTTCTCGACATATATTTTCAATGCATTTTCTTTAGCAGTTTTGATGATTCTTTTGGTCTTTCTTCTCGCTTTCCTGTATTCTATAAAGCCCTCTTCGGTCTTTGACTTCTGTCATTTCATGAATATCTTCTTTTTCATTTTAATTGATTCGCCTATTCGTTCTGTGCCACAACTGTTTTTCGGGGGAGGTAGAAACTGGACAAAGTAGGGGATAGCTGGGTCTGGGTGAAGTACGTTGTCACTGAGGCGTTACGCCTGCCGTGATGGTCGACCCGGGTCACCCCAAAACGTTGCTGGCTAAAGGGACTCTGGTGAAACTGTGACTGGCCTAGCAGGCCGACGGAGGATAACTCATGCTTTGAGACAAACAGAGGAGAAAATG
The DNA here is from genome assembly GCF_000002075.1 of Aplysia californica. Classification (NCBI taxonomy): domain Eukaryota; kingdom Metazoa; phylum Mollusca; class Gastropoda; order Aplysiida; family Aplysiidae; genus Aplysia; species Aplysia californica. The sequence goes on along the minus strand of NW_004797512.1, from coordinate 764,097 downwards.
TCCAACATTATCAGTTAATATCGTTATATCCTAAATCAAATCTGACCCCCAGTACCTGACGGCTGGTTGGCCTCACGTGACCTTCACTCGTATCACCGCCTGGATCACAGCGTTCATTACGTTCGAGCGGTGTCTGTGTATTGCCTTACCTCTGAAGGTAGGTCCTTGAAAGACCATAGAAAGCTCATTATCATCTTCTTATCTGTCTGTTTGTCTACCTTACACTCTATAAAGTCTGTCGATCTGTCTGCCATTAAGTATCTTTGCCTAAACACCTATGTGTCCCTTAATGTATCCTTTTTGGCTAAAATTAAATGTTTTTTTCCTTTTGTTTACTTAATTGAATACAATGATTGGTAATTTTTTCCGCCTCTCCATTCATTTCTTCCTTTTTGTTCTTTTTTCACTCCTTGGTCCCTTCTAAGGGTTAGGTTAATGATGGTTTTTTCTGAAAAAGAAAGATAAATCAGGAAAACACAGATTAGTTAAAAAGTAGAATAACAAATTAATAGAATAGCCTACATTTCAAGTAATCAATGTGATCTCTTTTCTTTCTCTTTATTATTTTTTTTAGGGATGGGAGTGGTGGGGTTTATTGCTACACCGTTATGACATATACGGACACCAAGGATTGAGAGGGTACATTTCAATGAATTGGCTTCAGTAGGGTGCAACATGAGTCTTCCATTGTGTTTGTTGTTCAAGCACATATTCAATGCCACCCATGTTTTCTTCTGTATACAGGTGAAGAACATTATCACGCCAAAACGAGTGGTCATCGTCATCGTTTGCCTTTTCATTGTTCTCATCACAAGTGTTTCCCCAATTTACCAAGTGAACAGGATCGGGCCCAAGTTTTCCCCAAAACGAAACAAAACAGTGATAGGACTTCTTTTTACTGAAGATCGCGAAGAAGTGGAAGCAATTTCCTTCGCTGTGAATAACGTATTCGTTTCTTTTAGCGCCTTTTTTGTCGTCATCGTCTGCACTGTGACCTTGGTCGTCAAGCTCCGCAGCAAAACAAAATGGAGGAAGGAAACAGCCTCTGCGGGGAAATCCGATAATCTCTCTACTCGTGATCAAAAAGTGACAAAAATGGTGACAATGATTTCTACTTTATTCATCGTCTGCTTCATCCCTGTTTCTGTTGTGTTTATTGGGATGATCGTAGAACCTGAATTCTCTGTAGACGGGCAATATCGTAACTTGTTCTTTATCCTTTGTTCCTTTGGCTATATCCTGGAGTCTACAAATTCTGCTTTGAACATTTTGATATACTATGAAATGAGCTCCAAATACCGGACTGTATTCAATCAGACCTTTAGAAGAAAATGTGGAAGCCCCGTCAAAGATACTGAGGCGTCTTCTGATCCATGAATAAAGAACAATCATACCCAGCACCACGAGTTTTGGTTTACCCTTATCATAGATGGGGTTAGCCACAGTCGTTTTAATCAGATGATGTTCAAGTAATATCCCTGTCTACGGTATGTACCACTATCTGAGCATAACCCAAATGTGTGGCGCAGACACTGGGACGTTTGGCAATCGTTTCACAGCTTATTTTAACCCAGTTGCTGAGTTTAAGACAAGCATATTGTGTTAGTTTTAAATCATATTTTTGTAGTGACTGTTTTTAGCTTTCTTTCTTCACAATTTTGATCCCTTGCCACCTGTGAACTCTGAGATAAATGATAATACTGTTGTTGAGTTTGGAGAATGAGTGGTAAGGTGTGTCTTTGGAGGCGAGAACGCCAGGAGAAAGCGTGGTCCGCAGGGTGCGAAACCAAACATCCTTTGCAAACATGTTCAGCAGAGCTCAGATTTGTTTACATCTATACAATAATAAACTTATTTTTGCTAACACAAATTGCTCCCTCTTTGGACATGCTCACATTTTCCCTGTACCTCTTCCAAAGAGAGAAGTTGAGACCAGTAGCTTTGACTCCTGTTGTTATAAGATAAGATATGATAAGATAAGATGAATATTTTGGTTGTCCAAAAAGATGGAATTGTTTTTCCACTGCAAGCAATAATGTATAATTCATTGAAGTAGAGGAAATATAGATTTTGGAATTTTGCATGCGTTCCGTATTAATCTATTCAATTTTTCTTTATCTGGATTTCTTGTGTTCCTGGACCCTGCTGCCTTACAGAAAGTGATCATACTTTCTATGGCTGAACAATAGAATATGGACATCAATTACCAATAATATTTTTAAACGGTAAACTGGGGTGACTAGGGCACCTTTTATAGCGTTTAAGATTCATAATTAATATTTCTGGGATCAAATACGGGGGATGGTTGAATTAAAGTATCAATTCAGAATCTTTTGGGGGAAAAATATCTCCAATTCTTCAAAAATATAAGGGAAAAGAGTGGTATACCTTAGTCCCCCCCTGCATAGACTGACTCAGGCACCCTCAAAAAGTTCTCTTTTAACATAGCAAACACAATTGGAGGTATTATGGTTGAAGTACCGGTAATTACTTATCAAATTTTAACGAATTAATGTTGCAATATTTCCTGCATGATAAAAAATACCAATACAGCACATGCATGGAGTTGCTTGATGTAGATTTACCGGTACCGTAATAGATCTAATCTACAGTTCTTAAGGTTTATTAGAATTTGTCTCATCGAGGTCTTCAAACAGGTCCCAGTTTGTCTCTGGTTTTCAACTCCAGTCTCGGACTCCGAGTTTGAGGAGAGAAATTTCTTTCCTAGAAGCTCTTCGTCATCTTGTTGTACCTGTCTGCCTTAATAACAAGCAAATGTAGACGACCCTGCATTAAAGATCATCACCGATGCTCTTCCAGGGGACCACATCTATCCTTCTGCAACGAGGGCTCTTTACAGGAGCAGCCAGATTGCCATTTCAAGATTAGAGAATGACCCCCCCCCCTCCCCCCCCCAACCGAAACAGAAATACCGGTACCAGTGCGAGTGCGTTTATTAGCTTCCTCTCTCTGAGAACTTTCAAAAGGATGTTCGATGACAGAACATCATCGGAGATTCTGGTGTATACTTGCGCCCCAGGCTTCGATTTCTAGATCCATTGGCATGTTGTCTTTTCAATGTGTAATCGGTCTGAAACTGAAAAAAAAACCCAAAAACAAACAAAACAAAACAAAAACAAACAAACAAACATAAAAGTGATGACTGGATACCCCAGATAAAAAAAATAATTGTTTATTACAATATTTATTGTAATTTGTCAAGACACTGGTTCCATTTTTCAACATGTGACAGTAACTTGTAAGATAGATCAAAAGTTGCTGATGATTGAAAACGTACCGGTACTGTAACTAAATAAGCCCCTGGCGAGATCAGTGGCCATAATTAATAAATGCATGCAGCCCGTTTCTGATCCTGAAAAGTTAACACGCAAATAAAATAATACACACAAATAATACACACAAATAATACACACAAATAATACACACAAAAAATACACGCAAATAATACACACAAATAATACACACAAATAATACACGCAAAAAATACACACAAATAATACACGCAAATAATAAACACAAATAATACACGCAAATAATACACACAAATAATACACGCAAATAATACACACAAATAATACACGCAAATAATACACACAAATAATACACGCAAATAATACACACAAATAATACACGCAAAGGCACCCTATGTCAAAACCTTAACTTATATATTTTCTTTCAAATACTACACGACTTCTATGGTTCATCTGACTATCAAAGAGCCTAATCTTCAACTTATAACATTTTAAGTGCAATAAATTCTGAGGTATTCACCAACATTTAAAGAAATCTTGCAGAGGCCGATGTCAAATGTAGGCGGAGCCATCTTAATAACAAGTCTCAGGTCAACCCAAAATGTTCTTGCTGAGCTATTTTTATGTAAATACACCCCTAATTGATTACTCATCGCAAAATTACTTAAAATCCTTTTTGATACCGAAAAAAAGTCTTAAAATGTACATAACATTTTTCTCAGTTATATGCCTTAATCACCCCAGATATTCGAGCTTCCTAGAAAAGAAAAGGTTTTTGTTCACTTGTTCATGCAGGAGAGAAGTGCTGACATGCCAGTCGAGTTTGTTGTCTATGATAAAACCCACATACTTTTGTTTATGGTTATGAAATGGTTAGTAAAAAAAAAAGTTTTTAAACAGGAAGCAAACTTACATCTAACCTGTTTGGGTTTTTTTGTTTGTTTGTTTGTGTGTTTGCTGTTATTTTGTTGGTTTTGTGTGTGGGGGGGGGGTGTTCCTAGTGTTATACGGCGCTCGCAACTGCGTAAGGTCATATGAGCGCTTTTTCCGTCCAGACATAGTATCAACACACCAGATAAACACAGTGGGTGGACAGTGGACACTAGGTTTTAATTCTCAAAATTATGATGGATTATCTACAACACAACTAAATCGCGGAAGCCACTTAGATCTAGATCTAGATCTAGGCCTATATCAGCTTGAATAAATGATCATCAAATAATTACATCATTTTGAAGTTTGGGCATCACTTTATCAAACAATTAAAAACCCGCTGTTTTGGCAAAATGTCATTGCCTTTCGAATTTTCGTTTACATTAATTCTATCACTGCATGATATACTAAACAATCAACTATAGAAATGAAAGAAGATTTTTAAACTTTAAAACAATATGTCGTAGAAGCATGCTATAGAGCGTGGAAATGCGCTATATAAATGCAATTACTATTATTATTATTATCATTATTATTATTATTATTATTATTATTATTATTATTATTATTATTATATTATTATTATTATTATTATTATTATTATTATTATTATTATTATTATTATGATTATGATTATTATTATTATTATTATTATTATTATTATTATTATTATTATTATTATAGTTATTATTATTCTCATCATTATTATTATTACTAAGACCATAACGACAGAAACCAGATGTTCTATCTGCTCTATCAAAATCAGAAGATTATTCGGAGTCGTTGCCAAGATATTCAAAGAACTGCATTCGAAAAATATGGACATGTAGTGATGCTCAACATAATATTATGTCAAACTTCCCCAAACTAGGTACTGAGTAGATAGAACATTACAATTCTTCTTAGTAACGTCTTGTGTTTCCGACCCATGCCGTCGTACAGATTAAGTGACTACACTTTCTCTGGTTCAATAATAAAGTACAGACAGTAATGAATTATCAACTTGAAAGTAGAATATATTGAGCCCCCCCCCCCAAAAAAAAAAAACAACAACCCCAAAAACAAAACAAAAACAAAAACAAAAACAAAAACAAAAACAACAACAACAACAAAACAAAACAAAACAAAACAAAACAAAATAAAACAACTAATCGTTAGTTCATATTTATTCAGGAGAGAAGTGTTGGCATACATGTCTAGTTTGCTGTCTTATGAAATCCCTCAAATACAGCCCAACGTCTCTGTACCACCACCACCCCCCACCCTTTCCCCCTTTCGTTGGACCCCCAGTCCCGTTTACCGCCAGGTTTTGCCAGTGTACAAAAAGAAAACCAACATAAACATTAATATTTGCAGCTTTACAGCGCCATCTGTCATCTGCCAACTGTCTCAGTTGTATGGTCCCTATCAAACGAATGTAATTTTGCCCCGTTGTACCGCCAGAGGTACAACTACACAGGACCTACGACCCTCATTCGGTGGCTGTTTGATAGTCTCTCTCCCGCGTTTGTCGCCTATTTCCTCCTGATTTACGCTGCTTATGAAATTAGACGTACTGCTATTATTAGGATTTAGTCAAAATTTTAAAATTGGGGTATAATCATGAAGTGGTCAGAAGAAACGTCAAAGGAACTGCTCCACCTCGGCCAGTCTCCAAACATCTTGCTTCACCAGATATCAACCCGATTTCCAAATGGCTGGCGGGCGCCCGTGAGTATTTTACCTTTTGAGGACTCACAATACTTCGTGGAAGGTCAGAGGCTGCCGGAAGACTGATGAGAATCACGTTTTAAAAATGTTCGGCTACAAGCTAGGTCCTTGACACATAATATATCCCAGCTTGGGATTCGGCTGAAAATTTCAGTTTGTATATAGTCTCTACCACTAGTCAAGATAGTTATCCGTGCTATCCCTTTGTACCGCCAGCGCAGCTGTACAGCCAACTTCACGCTAGTCCCAAGGCCGTCGGTATAACGAGGTTTAACAGTACATGATATTGTTATTAATATAATATGCGAGGCAGGGTGGTGGAATCAGGCTCTCGTCAAAATAATCAAAGTGAAGAAAATTTTATTGTTCCCCAGGTTTGTGAATTTTTATCAAATTTTTTGTTTTTGGTTCAACACCTTTCATGCCCATTAAAGAACTCTTTTCTGTGTGGATTTTTCTGAAAAGCGGTGATTAAAGGCACAAAAAAATTAAATTTTCAGTTACCACGGACTCTTAAGCTAAGGAAATAACTAATCTTTGGGGGCCATTTTCTCACTAATTTTACCTCTGAAAACAGGTGACCCTCACCTCCTTCATTCGCAAATATCTCGATTTTGTATTCAAGATGAACGGATATTTTTTTTCATCCAAATAAAGACAAGTGAATAAGCTTTAAGATAATACCAATAACTCTACATGCCCAAAAATTGACGAGAGCCTGATTCCACCGCACTGCCTCACATATGACACTAGCTCTTAGTTTTCAATTTTACTTTGGAGTGGCTGCATCTTAAGTGGACAACATGTTCTTTTATTAATTTATTATTTTATTTATTTATTTATTAAACAGATTTAGAAGCAGATAATGAGTTTCTCACAACCGAGAGAATTTGCTATGAAATTTCGACAAAAGAAGTTTGTCATGGTCAGTCTGAATTAGCCTGATTATGGTTGAATCGTGAGCAAATTTTATTAACTTGATTTTTAAAAATAATTTTGGCAGTAGTTTATGTCCTGTGTAAACAACATTCGCGACAAACTATATACTGTGAAGAAGCCCTACAATCCTTAATTAGGATGTGGGTCAATGACGAATTTTTCAGTTTAACACTCTAAGAATAGTTGATAGGAAAGTTCCGTATCTACATTTTGAGGGTAAGTGTTTTACGGCGCTCGCATGTCCATAAGGTCATATTATGAGCGCGCGGGACATACGTACCATTTTCAGTTGGTAGGAAATTTTGAATTTTGCCCGAGTGGCGGCCGAAGCCTACTCGTATCGATTTGGGGGTGGGGGTGGGGGAGGGGGCTCTCGTGGCCTAGAGGTTAAGGTGTTGGCCTCTCATTCAAAAGTCCCAGGTTCGAATCCGGGTAGAGACCGAAAAATTTTCTTCTCTAAATTTATCTCCTTTCGCCTCCTTTCCTGCTCTCTACCAATGTTCTGTCGTCTGCTTTCGTCTCCTCTTTCTTCCCCCACTCCCTCATCTCCTTTGCCCCCTCTGGGCTCCTGATTCTTTCTACAGCCTTTTTACTGCTACTCCTTGGCTTCTTCTTACTGCTGTCTTTCTACCACACCCCTGATCTTCTGGTAGGAAAGATCTACACCTAGCCTTCTTAAACAAGGGTAAAAAGTCTCGGAGGGCCCGTGTGCAAGTTGCGCACGTTAAAGATCACTTGGTGGTCTGAAATCGATAAGAGTAGGCGTCGGCCACCACCCGGGCAAAAATCAAAATTTCCTACCAACTGAAAAAGTTTAATGTGTCCCGCGGGCTCATATGACCTTATGCAGTTGCGAGCGCCGTAGAACACTTACAAAAACAAAAACAAAATCGATTTTTTGGACCACCAAGAGATCTTTAACGTGCGCAAACACGGGACTTCCGAGATTTTTCGCCCTTGTCCGAGAAGGCTAGGTGTTGATCTTTCCTACCATAAGATCAAGGATGTGTTTGAAAGACAGCTGTAAGAAAGAGCCAAGCAGTAGCAGTAGAAAAACTGCAGAAAGTCACTATCTATGATGTTAAACTCACGTTTACACCTACGTGTTCTAGATTCTTTGAAATGATGTATGGATGGAGAATAGTAAAGGCTGAGTGGAGGGGTGGGAGGGGGGCTTCGTGGCCTAAGGTTTAAGGTGTTCGGCTCTCATTCAGTAGGTCCAGGGTACAAATCCAGATAGCGATTGAAATTTTTCTCTCTAAAAATTGCCTACGGTCACCTCCTTTCCTGCTCTCTAGCAATGTTCTGTCGTCTGCTTTTGTCTCCACTTTCTACCCCCACCCCTTCACCTCGTTTGCCCCCTCCTCTGGGCCCGTCTCTTTCTGCAGCCTTTTTACTGCTACTCCTTGGCGCCTTCTTCCAGTTGTCTAACAGCCACACCCCTGATCTTCTGGTAGGAAAGATCTGCACCTAGCCTTCTCGGATGAGGGCGAAAAAATCTCGGGAGTCCCGGGTGCAAGTTGCGCTCGTTAAAGATCCCAATTAGTAGTCCAAAATCAGTAAGAGTAGGCTTCGACGCCACCCGGGCAAAATTCGAAACTTCCTACCAGCTGAAAATATTAATGTAACCCCTCGCTCATATGACCTTATTCAGAAGCGAGCACCGTAAAAGTAGGATGAAGAAAGTTTGACGAACAAAATTTGGCAGTATGTTTTAGTTCGTTTAAGTGTCTGTAGACGTTGTCAAGACATCCTAAAATGGCGTCTTCAGCAATTCTCTCCTCTAAGTATATTGAGTATCCTGAACAGGTTTGATGAGTTGCAAAAGTTCTGTAACACTCATTATATTCCGAGAATTCTCGGTACAGCATAAGAATTGTAATAAAAATTAAAAGTATGACTTGTGTGACTTACGACGTACGAGACTTCTTGTATAAGAGCAGACGAAAGAAATCATAAACCGGATGCAGTACATGGACAACGTGTTAGTATTGATTTCTCTCGGTCTGCGTTGAAATCAACGCTTCTTATACACACAATGTGCTTTGAATCACGTAAATTATCTCCATTGAATAAGGAAAGATATTTGCGAATTCTTTCCGTGTCATGTTGCCAGAAAATGAGTAAAGATAGCGACTACCAAATTCCTCTAGGCTATGTTGAAAAGTAAATGAGTTATTGTACTTTTAATGTTGGTGTGACAGAACTTTTTGCAACACAGTATATTATGTTTGATGTATGTTAGCAGCCTTTTCAAAACATGTTAAAATAGTTCATAAGAAACAGAATCTTTTTTCCCTCTCTTTCGAATAGGGACAATAATATCTAAGCTTTTCCAAAGAAGAAAAAATGTGGTTCAACAAAAACATTATGTTGCTTATAGTACATGTATAGGTTCAAACAAAGCTTAGCTGCGCTGAAAACATTTGTAGAAATTTTGATTTTATGATGTCTGTACCACTCCCTCCTTACATTGACACCTCTAAACAAACACCTAGCATCTCATTCTTCAAACACAATAGTATTGTCATTTATATCAGTGCCCACAGGTGGCAAGTGATCGAAACTGAGAAGAATGAAAGCGAAAATCAGTCTTTATAAAAAAGCTATGAGTAAGAGCAATGTTATAATAATATGTTTGTCTCTGACTCAGCACATAAGTTGCATTATGATAAGCAGTAAAGGAATTGCCAGACATCCAAGTATCTACACCACACGTATGGTTTAGGTTCAGGTAGCAGTAGGTTACAGACCTGGGATCGGGGCATTAATTGAGCGTTATCTGATTTATATGACTGTAGCTAATCCCATCAATGGAACGGGTAATCCAAAACTCGTGGTACCGAGCTTCGCTGTTCTTTATTCAGAGATCAGATGAAGCCTCGTTGTCTTTTGCTCGGCTAGCACATTTTCTTCTAAAGGTGTGATTGAATACAGTCCTGTATTTGGAGCTCATTTCATAGTATATGAAAATGTTCAGAGCAGAATTTGTAGACTCAAGGATAAAGCCAAAGGAAAAAAGAATAAAGAACAAGTTACGATATTGCCCGTCTATAGAAAGTTCAGGTTCCACTGTCATTCCAATGAACATAACAGAAACAGGAGTGAAGCAGACGATGAATAAAGTAGAAATCATCATCACCATTTTTGTCACTTTTTGATCACGACCAGAGAAATTATCGGATTTCCCCGCAGATGCTGTTTCCTTTCTCCATTTTGTTTTGCTGCGGAGCTTGACGACCAAGGTCACAGTGCAGACGATGACGACAAAAAAGGCGCAGAAAGGTACGATGACGTTGTTCACAGCGAAGGAAATTGCTTCCACTTCTTCGCGATCTTCAGTAAAAAGAAGTCCTATCACTGTTCTGTTTCGTTTTTGGGAAAGCTTGGGCCCGATCCTGTTCACGTAATAAACTGGGGAAACACTTGCGATGAGAATAATGAAAAGGCAAACGATGACGATGGCCACTCGTTTTGGCGTGATAATGTTTTTCACCTGTGTATAGAAGAAAACGTGGGTGGCATTGAATATGTGCTTGAACAACAAACGGTGTTTGGAAGTCATGCACCCCTCACAATGGAAGACTAACGTAACAACACTTTCCCAAACCAATTCATTAAAATTTGCTCTCTGGGTTCTTATGAGGACACGCACTGTTGTAACATGATAGAAACAAATCTAATACTCCCACACCCAGCCCCTTTAAGATAAAGAAAAAAAGAGAGAGAGTGAGAGAGAGAGAGAGAGAGAAAGAGAGAGAGAGAGAGAGAGAGAGAGAGAGAGAGAGAGAGAGAGAGAGAAAGAGGGACAGAGAAAGAGAAAGAGAGAGAGCGCGAGAATATAAGAGATCACGTTGGTCACTTAAAATATAGGCTATTCTATTAATTTGTTGTTTTTTTACTTTTTAACTAAACTGTGTTTTCTTGATTTATCTTCTTTCAGACAACCCCAATCATTGACCAGGCGCCCTCACAAGGAAAAGAGATCCCAAAGAAATAGAGAAAGGAACAAACAAACTAAAAACAAACAAACAAACAAACAAACAAACAAAGAAAGAAATACAGGATTTGTAAGGCGGTAGGTGTTGCCAAGCAATGCAATAAAATAACATTATGTTTGAGCCAGAAAAAAAGAATACATAAGGGATACATAGGCGTTCAAGTAAAGAGACTCAAAGGTAGACAGATCGACAGACCTTATGGAGTGTAAGGTAGACAAACAGACAGATAAGAAGATGATAATGAGTTTTCTATGGTCTTTCAAAGACCTACCTTCAGAGGTAAGGCAATACACAAACACCGCTCGAACGTAATGAACGCTGTGATCCAGGCGGTGATACGTGTGAAGGTCACGTGAGGCCAACCAGCTGTCAGGTACTAGGGGTCAGATTTGATGTGGGAAATTTTAAAAAGACGAACTACGAGGTGTGTCAGATTCTTTATATTATGTTAAAAGACAAAATAAAATTTTAATGTAGAAAAATGCAATAATTTGGTCATTTAAAACGACACCAGTCCATTGTGAAAGAGGTGCTTGAAGGAAGGATGCTGGGCACGAGAGTCAGGGGAAAACAAACAGTAATGTGGATGAAGGCCTGGCCTGGATATAGCAGAATGTGCAACATCAGCTCGCGACCGTGAAGGCTGGAGGGTCATTACACGTTAACCTCTGAGTCAGAGATGACACCTCCAGGTACGACAAAGACAGGCTGAATTATGTTGAACTGTATCCAAGTGTACAAAATGTATAATATAGTGCAAAATTAAAGCTATCCCACAATCTGGCAGACATATACATGTAAAAACAGAAAGCCATAGTGGAGAGACGTTACGAGCATAATATTTTTTTTTCAAAATTAAATCTCCTTTATCGGCATCTGAAGAATAGCTGTTTGGCGCAACAATGTCTCATGCAGAAGACTCAAGTTTAATTCCCATGTGGGGAGAATTTTAATCGAGTACCTCGGTCTTTCTGCTGGCATGTTATATCCCTCCCAGTCGGTGTTAGCCCTGACAGGCAGGGTCGAAGCCAATCTCCTAAATGATCTATCTATCTATCTACCTATCTATCTATCTATCTATCTATCTATCTATCTATCTATCTATCTATCTATCTATTCACTTTCAAGAGTAGAAAAGAAATGAGTTCACATCATATACATTTCCCCTCAGCGAATATTATTAAGAGAATCAGATACCTGTACGTCTATAGGATCGAATGGAAGGTCCATCTCATTGAAGAGGGGATTATAGCAAATGTTGTGCCAGATGAGAGTCACCAGACACCCGAGATCGGAGATGGTCAGACCTGTAGAAACATCGAAATATCATCTTAGCTTTTATAGGGACAAGCGGGTAGATAATATGTCCTGTTTCATAATATACACATTTTTATAGTTGGGTTTTTTAATGTTTCAGATCATCTGTACGTAAAATGAAGGTATGCTTCTTTTTTTTAAAGTGCCCCAAATCAGCGTGTTTTCAGATGTTACCGAAGGACAACCAGAAGGCGTGTTTTCGAAGAGCTAGATCTAAGCAAACCGAACCGCAACCATAAACACACCAGCAGTCAACGACCGACCATCATACCGAGCAGACTGACGTTGACGGGGTCACTGAATCCTAGCTTGACAAACACGATGATGTTGATGATGTTGGTGACGGTGCCGAAGACGTCGATGATCTGACAGATGATGGCGAAATTCACCATTTGGAAGAGGAGTTTGACGTCATCGCTCACCAGACCGACGTCTGAAGCAAGTTCTATCGTCTGGCACGAGTTGTTGGTCTTGAAGTTATGCATGGTTAATTCCCTTGTTGAATGGACTGGAATTAAAAGCGAAATCGCTGTAATATTATACAAAAGAATATATAGAAATATGCTTGTTAGCTTTTTGTTTGTTGGTTGTTGGTTTTTTGTGTATTTTGACTAGTTTAATTCTAAACAGAACATTATAATAATATATGGAATTCAAGCGCATGAACAAAAAAAAGACAATACAGAGAATATAGTTTGTTTGTTATGGGCTATTTTCCCTAATTCCATTTTATTTCGTTTTTTAATTAGCAGAAGACGAAAATCAAGAAATTTCGTAACTGTGCAAGTTTTTAACGTCATTGACAATACTATCAGATTATTTAGGAGGCGAGAACTCCAAATTCAACTTCTGTCTCCAATATGATCCAGCGAAATGAAAAATTCATGAAAAGTGTCTTTTTCCATGGACACAATCTCGGACTGAGCTGGTTCTGGAACCTTCAAATCCGAAATTTCATGAGCTTGCTAGTCTGGTACCATAACTACTAGTCTACCACGAAGCTAAATAGTGACACGAATGAACAAATGAAGATAAATATTTATATACGAGAAACGCAGAAAAAAGAAGAACCGCCTCCCCTACCCCCCACCCCCCACCCCCAAAAAAAATGAATGAAAAAATTAAAATTAAAATTAAAATTTAATTTAAAACCCCCAACAAAACAACAACAACAAACAAACAAGACAAAAAAAAGGCCCAACAACATAGCTTTGTGAACTAACTAAAGAAAAAGGAAAATATGAAGACACAACGAGAATATCCCACAATAAACCGAACATATAAAATACAAATCAAGGGATTACAAGACAACCCAAGGCTGCACACAAACTAGAGAGCATGTAGGCCTGTTGATCATTGATTCGGAAAATCAGAAGCATAGGCGTACTCAGAAAGCGTAAGTAATTTTATATTTAAAATCATTGAGAGTACATGTTTTCACTTGGATAACAATATTGTAAGTGAACGTACTTCAGAGTTGTTCTAACTTTAAATAAAATGTGTTCTTCTAGCTTCAGAAGTCCCCATCCACCTGCTTCTGCTTCGTCCTTATAATATGATATTAAGGTACTTTCCTTACATAGTAACGAGGTCTCTATTTATGGATATGCCAATATACACCTTAGACAAAGACGCTTGGGATATTTTAATGATATTAGTAAATTCTAAGATGGTTTACTTCATAATTTTTTGTTTCATTTTCCATAGCTACAAATTTGGAGAAAATACGGAACGATCAATATAGTCAAAGTAGAAATTACATACCGGAAAACCATAAACACATGATGACGATGAAAGGTGCTTACATTTGTCAACACCGTTTAAGAAAGTAAAGCCCCATTAAATAGTACGAATAGCACATTTTGATGGTGGGGGGTTTCCTCGTGACACTGTGTACCCTATTATTATCTGCTGCATCGAAATGTGGCCTAAAGTGTTGCTAATCGATTTATTTGAACAAGTCCCCACTGTTTGAAAAGTAATAAAAACAAGGCGATTGCCAACCAACTTCAAAAAGTTTTGCCAGTATGATCGTACTGGTAAGAGTAACGAATCAATTTTTTGAATAAAGACATTTTTTATCAAACAAGACGGCCAATGAACGCTTTGTACTCATAGAACGACATTTTAGTTCGACTCGGGGAATTAGATTTAAGTAGGCATGATCAATTCTGGGGTTCAAAATCTTTCTCTATTTTGTCCCACTTCGTGCATCGATTGCTTTTACAACATAATAACATCTTCCCTCATTCATGGAGCAGACGTGGCCCAGGTACAGACTGCTAGGAGAAATCTTTGTCTGGCAGAAAAAATGGCCTATTTTGATTCCAACGAAACATTCCAATACTGAAATCAAAACTCACTAACCTTTAAAGTATTCAAGAATTACATTTTTATATCCAGGAAAAGGACATGCTTTTGTAAGTTGATAGAATGGCAATAACAATGAGGACACTCTGTTTAGGGGCATTTCGAACAGAGAAAATCACATCTCAGTCTTCCATGCAGATAGTTCAGTTCAGTTCTGTTTCCTTTACCTGGAACTTAAAATGGCAGGCAACATCACTCAAGCTCTGAATCATGCAAATTCTTGTTTCCGATTTCCATTCGATGGTTTTAAATTCGCGGCAAAATGTCTTCTGGTCTGTCCTTGTTCGGACAAATTATGTGTGCGCCCCTAAGTCCTTAAAGTTAAAGGAATAGGTGTCAGGGGTAGCAAGCAAAAATAAAAGAATGTTTGCAGTCTGAAACGAATGTATTTGTACTGTGTACGTGATAACTCGTGTGAACATATTTCGATATCTCTTAGTCCCTGGCTTTCTATTAAAAGCTATGATTTTGTTAATCTCACGATAAGGCCAAAAGCATCATAAATTTTAAAAAGAACGACATTTATTAGTTTGGCCTTGATACTGAAGCGACAGACTTTTGGTACTAGACTTTGCTTTCGCAAAACATTACCTACCCACTCTACAAATTTTGTTTTCAGAAATCAAGAGAAATTTAGGGATAAGCTCATAATTTTTCGGAAGCGTTCTCGACTTGTGTAACCTACTACATTGTCTTACAGTGATGCTGCTCCTCTCAAATTCTTTGAAAAAGCATTTCGCTCAATGTCTATGCTTTAGTAATATTGTTTTACCCTAGATTTAAAAGGTGTACACCAGTTGAGAAGCGTGGTCCCTGGGTCTTTACTTAGAATATCGTGGAAAACAAAATAAATATGCTTAGATTTAGTGAAGGTGCCGGAGTGGTCATGTTGGAGGTAAACGACTACAGTTGTAGCTGGAACTGTTCCGTCACAGAGGGCTGTGATGTTGGCTAAACAATTAATTGCCGTCTTGATTTTCTTTTTCAAATCCTTCATTTGCTAAACTTGAGGAAATTCATGTAATTATTATAAAGACACACGTCAGCCGTGTTAATGTTCACCTTTTCATATGATACAAAGCAAAGGCCCACGAGGGTGAATTCTATCTCAGAACGTGCCCAAAAACATCGGTCACAATGACTGCACGAAAAGAAGCGAGCTTCTGCTCCCTCCAGAGTTGCTTTGTGTCTTTCCATTACCATAGATCCCTGAATACCAGGCTGAATCTTCTCTGGCTCTGGTTGACGTGTAATTGTTAACGGTCGTCAGCTTCTCTTTTGCATTTTTTCATATTACTTAACCTTTCCCATACTGATGCTCGTATGGGGTGGAGTACTCCCTGCATACTGGTCTGGTGATTTTTTTAGGACCAAAGATATGTTTTTCTCTACGACTTTTTGTTAAACATTAACAGTGTTTATCTTGCGTGCAGAATCTACAACGAAATTGTCAGGAAGACGGACATTCGTGGGATGACCTTCTCCGGCCCTGCCCTAACAGCCTTGGCCTTGTAGATGGTTGCTTTCCGCCACGTCCTGTGTCGTCATGTGTTATGTGTTGTGCTGAGACATTAGAATTTGCCAGAATATTCTGATACACCCTGAGATGCCATCAAGCGGAAAGTACAT
>NW_004797512.1:746469-747826 GCF_000002075.1 Aplysia californica | reverse complement strand
ATCGAAACTGAGAAGAATGAAAGCGAAAAACAGTCTTTATAAAAAGCTATGAGTAAGAGCAAGGTTATAATGATATGTTTGTCTCTGACTCAGCACCTAAGTTGCATTATGATAAGCAGTAAAGGAATTGCCAGACATCCAAGTATCTACACCACACGTATGGTTTAGGCTCAGGTAGCAGTAGGTTACAGACCTGGGATCGGGGCATTAATTGAGCGTTATCTGATTGATATGACTGTAACTAATCCCATCAATGGAACGGGTAATCCAAAACTCGTGGTGCTGAGCTTCGCTGTTCTTTATTCAGAGATCAGATGAAGCCTCGTTGTCTTTTGCCTGGCTTGCACATTTTCTTCTAAAGGTGTGATTGAATACAGTTCGGTATTTAGAGCTCATTTCATAGTATATGAAAATGTTCAGAGCAGAATTTGTAGACTCAAGGATATAGCCAAAGGAAAAAAGAATAAAGAACAAGTTACGATATTGCCCGTCTACAGAAAGTTCAGGCTCCACGGTCATTCCAATGAACATAACAGAAACAGGAGTGAAGCAGACGATGAACAAAGTAGAAATCATCGTCACCATTTTTGTCACTTTTTGATCACGACTAGAGAAATTATCGGATTTCCCCGCAGAGGCTGTTTCCTTTCTCCATTTTGTTTTGCTACGGAGCTTGACGACCAAGGTCACAGTGCAGACGATGACAACGAAAAAGGCGCAGAAAGGTACGATGACGTTGTTCACAGCGAAGGAAATTGCTTCCACTTCTTCGCGATCTTCAGTAAAAAGAAGTCCTATCACTGTTCTGTTTCGTATTGGGGAAAACTTGGGCCCGATCCTGTTCACGTAATAAACTGGGGAAACACTTGTGATAAGGGTAATGGAAAGGAAAACGATGACGATGACCACTCGTTTTGGCGTGATAATGTTCTTCACCTGTGTACAAAAGAAAACGTGGATGGCACGGAATATGTGCTTGAACAACAAACGGTGTTTGGAAGGCATGCACCCCTTACAATAGAAGACCAATGTAACAACACTTCCCAAAACTAATTCATTTAAATCTGCCCTCTGGGTTCTTAGGAGGACACGCACTGTTGTAACATGGTAGGAACAATTTTAATACCCCGACCAGGGGCCCCTACAAAAGGGAAAAAAAAGAGAGAGAGAGAGAGAGAGAGACAGAGAGAGAGACAGAGAGAGACAGAGAGAGACAGAGAGAGACAGAGAACAAGAGATCACGTTGGCCACTTAAAATACAGGCTATTCTATACATTTTTTGGTGTTTTTTTTACTTTTTAACTAAACTGTGTTTTCATGATTTATCTTCTTTCAGACAACCCCAATCATTAACTTG
>NW_004797512.1:741589-746369 GCF_000002075.1 Aplysia californica | reverse complement strand
CTTGTAGATGGTTGCTTTCCGCCACGTCCTGTGTCGTCATGTGTTATGTGTTGTGCTGAGACATTAGAATTTGCCAGAATATTCTGATACACCCTGAGATGCCATCAAGCGGAAAGTACATATCTCGCCCCGTTTGCGAACTATGTCCAGAAGAAAAACAACAGAACAAAACAAAAACAATAACCAGGAAACACTCTCTATACTCCCCTCCCTCCACCATTTCCATCCCACAAACTGATCTGACCATGGTACATCGTCTCTCAAGAACTTGGGGCTCCAACAAATGCTCATTGAGACCAAGTCTGTTGCAATAATTCCATAACTCTGACAGGTGTGTGCTCACGAAGCAGTTGAGCTGATGCTACCAACGGTGAGCAAATAACTGACTGTTGCATCTGTACCCTTGTAAGATACATCTTTATTGCCCAGACACAGACCCACACACACACACACACACACACACACACACACTCATACACACACACACACACACTCATACACATGCACACACACCCACACATACACACACACAAACACACACACACGCACATGTTGGTTTACAATCACATGCATTATATAAATGAGCAGCAATATAAACCATAATAATCTTAAGCAGCTCAATGTTATTCTGATGCATACTCTAAGGTCATATGAATACTTATAGCAAGATGGTTAAGATGGAAGAATGTTGATGGATGATGGCAAAATTGACCTTCTGTATCTTTCTTTGATAGAGATCAGAAGCCTAGGTCTTTTACTTCTGGTTGATGTTTCTATTTGAGGGAACAGGGGATGTTTGTTGTAAAAAAAAGATGGAATTATTTATTTTAGTGCAAGCTGTTATGTACAATTCATACAAGTAGGGGAATGTAGATTTTGAAATTTTACATGCTTTCCGAATTAATTGATTTAATCATTTTTTATTTTGTTGTCTTGTGTTTCCAGCCCATGCTGCTATACAAAAAAAATTGATCATACTTTCTATGATTGAATGATAGAATGGACATCAAAGTTTTATCAACTTTAAAGTACATGAGCTTCCTTAGAAAAAACAGTCTTTTGTTCACTTTTTTGTGCAGGAGAGAAATGTGGACACGCCAGTTGATTTTGTTTTCTTTTGTAACACCCACATACTTATAATCTGACACTTGGTCAACGTTTCCACATTTAATTTTGAGTGGCTGCAGAGGCAGTTTCTTTTTTTTTAAAGTCAATAACAAGTTCTTTGGGGGTTTTTTGTCCCATTTAAAACCAGCTTATGATTTTCACAACATTCTGAAAAGTTAAGTACAAAATTTCGGTAAGCGGTTTCGTTGTGGTCAGCCTGAATTAGCCCAATTATTGTTCAATCATCCGCAAATTTTATCAACCTGATTATACTGTTGTCTATCTGGCAATCGTTCTTGTACAGTGTGAATACAACTGGTGACAAAACACATCCTTGGGGGGGGCCTTGATTTGTTGTGATGTACGTCGATGACGAATGTTTTAATTTTACATGCTAGGTTCGGTTGGTAAGAAAACTGCCTGTCCATGATATCAAATTGACGTTAACACCTTTATTTTCTTATTTCTTTAAAAGGATAGCTCTGGCTGGATAGTATTAAAGGCTGACGAAAAATCAACAAACTGGATCCTACAGTATGTTTTTGACTTGTCTAAGTGTCTATATATTGTCAAGAAATAGTAGAATGGCGTCTTCCACACTTCTCCCGTGACGATATGCGAATTGTAGAGGGTCTTGGATGAGTTCTATGTATGTCGTAGTCGTAGTCTTTTTAGCACAATTTGTTCTAGACAGTTTATAACTACGGGTGTTAATGCTATTGGTCTTAGGTCTTTCATTTCTGTAATTGTTTTCTTTCTTTGGAAGGGGTTCGATTTCAGAACATTTCCAAATAGTTTGAATAGCATGTTTCAGCAAATACTGGTTGATAATATAGGTGTAAAATATAGAAATAAGTTGTGCTGAACACATTTTTTACAATTTTGGGTTGCACACCGTTTGGGCCACATGCCTTTCTCACATTCACACGTCCAAACACACATGTAACCTCGCGTTCTTCAACAACAACAACATTATTTTCATTTGTGTCGGTGTTCACACATGGCAAGTCACACTGACTGCCTTTGTCACATTGAGAGAAAAAGGCATTACGTTTATTTGCATAGTTCTCTTCCTTGTCAACACATACGTTTGTTGGTTTATTTTTGTAGCCCACTGTGGTCTGAAGTTCCCCTTACACGCTCAGATTTGTTTGTCAAACATTTTTATTCAACATTTTTTGACAATGTAACGTTTTCCCTAACCGCTCAATTTTTTTTTTTTATCAAACATTTGTTTGTGCCAAAAGTTTGTTATGGACGGACCTACAACGTTGGCTCTTGCTTTAGCCTTGCGAGGAATAATTCTTCTTTTGTGGCATTTTTCGCCCTTGTCCGAGAAGGCTAGGTGTAGATCTTTCCTACCATAAGATCAGGGATGTGGTTGAAAGACAGCAGTAAGAAAGAGCCAAGGAGTAACAGTAGAAAAACTGCAGAAAGTCCCTATCTATGATGTTAAACGTACGTTAACAACCCACGTTTTCTAGATTCTTTAAAATGATGTCTTGATGGAGAATAGTAAAGGCTGAGGGGAAGGGTGGGGGGGGGGCTGTCGTGGCCTAGAGGTTAAGGTGTTCGCCTCTTATTCGGTTGGTCCTGTGTTCAAATCCAGAAAGCGATCTACACCTAGACATCTCGGACAAGGGCGAAAAATCTCAGAAGTCCCGTGTGCAAGTTGTGCACGTTAAAGATCCCAATTAGTAGTCCAAAATCAATAAGAGTAGGCTTCGGCGCAACACGTGCAAAATTCAAAACTTCCTACCAGCTGAAAATGTTCAATGTGACCTCGCCCTCATATGCCCATATGCAGTTGCGAGCACCGTAAAAGTTGGATGAAGAAAATTTGACGAACAAAATTTGGCAGTATGTTTTAGTTTGTTTAAGTGTCTGTAGATGTTGTAAAGATATCCTAAAATGCCGTCTTCAACAATTTTCTCTTGTCAGTATATTGAGCGTCCTGAACAGGTTTGATGCTTTGCAAAAGTTCTGTCACACCATTATATTCCGAGAATTTTCTGTTCAGCATAAGAATTGCAATAAAAATTAAAAGTATGACTTGTGTGACTTACGACGTACGAGACTTCTTGTATAAGAGCAGACGAAAGAAATCATAAAGCGGAAGTAGTACGTGGACAACGTGTTGGTATTGATTTCTCTCGGTCTACGTTGAAATCAACGCTTCTAACACACAAAATTTACTTTGAAACATGTAGACGAATGGTGTAGTTTTTTTCACCGGTTTTCGAAATAAAACACTGATAGATTCAGAAAAAAGGGGCTGTGAGTGTGATAAGTTTTTTTTTTTATTGTGCTTTCTGCTGTTGCATGACACGTAAAAGTGTGCAGAAGAACCATCTAACACTTGAACAAACGTTTTAACACCACTAGAACTGTCCAAGACAAACCTAGACGTGGCCAACCAAAGGCGACAACTCGACATCAGAATTGGGTTATTGTCAACACCCATGTCAAAACCCTTTCCAACTAAGTGCAGAGACTTCCAGATACTTCGTACTGTCTTAAAACACCATTATTAGAAATTTTGGCACAACATCATTGGCGATGAAACTAAAGACGTTTTTAAAGTGTTTTTCAGCAATTCTTAACGTTTTTAATTCGTCGCATTGATGGAAGAGAAAAGGTATTTAAAAGAAGAGGATAGAGATTTCACAAATCCAACGTCCCCCAAAAGGCCCGAATCGGTGGCTGAAATGTGATGGTATGGGATGGAATCTCTGGTCTCTATCGTACACATTTGGTTACTTTTCAAAGCAACCTTAAAGGACGACGGTACAGTGATGAAATTCTTCGTCACGGTGACAGCACTACATAGCACGGATGATAGAATGTGGTAACAAGACAACGCGTGACCACAAAAGACTACGATCAGTGAAAAATCCTTCCAAACTCATCAAATCATTTTTCTGGACAGGCCTAAAAGATCAATAAACCTTAACCAAACAGAACATAATCTGTAAAATGGCCTTGACTGAAAGATAAGAAACAGGCCGCACTCCTTGTAAACTCGTCAGAAATTGAAAGCTGCACTTCACAAGGAATGACAGGGTTTTCTTCAGACAACCATAAGCACATTAATTCAGTCAATGAACAGTTGTTTTGTTTCAGTAATTCAAGCTCAAAGAGGCCAGACACCATACTGAACAAACTTTGATTTGTATTTTGCAAGGGCAGTGTAAATTAGATTATCCCCCGTTGATTAAGGAAAACCATTTGCCAGTTCTTTCCTTGTCATGTTGGCAGAAAATGAATAAAGATCGCGAGTACCACATGTCTTTAGGCTATGTCGAATAGTAAATGAGTCATTGGTGTGGCAGAACTTTGGCAACACGACATATGTTTGGTGTATGTTAGCAGCCTTTTCAAAACATGTTAAAGTATTTCATAAGAAACAGAGGGACAATAATAATATCTAAGCTTCTCCAAAGAAGAAACAATGTGGTTCAGCAAAAACATGTTGATAATAGTATATGTGCAAACAAAGCTGAGCTGCGCTGAAAACATTTGTAAGAATTTTGATTTTATAATGTCTGGACCACTCCCTCCTTATATTCACACTTCCGAACAAACTCCTAGCCTCTCATTCTTCAAACACAATAGTATTGTCATTTATATCAGTGCCCACAGGTGGCAAGTGATCAAAACTGAGAAGAATGAA
>NW_004797512.1:732554-741489 GCF_000002075.1 Aplysia californica | reverse complement strand
GAGAGAGAGAGAGAGGCAGAGAAAGACACAGAGAGAGAGAACAAGAGATCACGTTGGCCACTTAAAATACAGGCTATTCTATACATTTTTTGGTGTTTTTTTTACTTTTTAACTAAACTGTGTTTTCATGATTTATCTTCTTTCAGACAACCCCAATCATTAACTTGGCGCCCTCACAAGGAAAATGGATCCCAAAGAAGGAAAGAAACAAAGAAACAAAGAAAGAAACAAACAGACAGACAGACAAACAAACAAACAAAAAAATAAAGGATTGGAAAGGTGGTAGGTGTTACCAAGCCATGCAATAAAATAACATTATGTTTGAGCCAGAAAAAAGGATACATGAAGGGATACATAGGCGTTCAAGTAAAGAGACTCAAAGGGAGACAGATCGACAGACCTTATAAGGTAGATAGACAGATATGAA
Source organism: Aplysia californica (assembly GCF_000002075.1). Classification (NCBI taxonomy): domain Eukaryota; kingdom Metazoa; phylum Mollusca; class Gastropoda; order Aplysiida; family Aplysiidae; genus Aplysia; species Aplysia californica. Next base: position 741,062 of record NW_004797512.1, on the reverse strand, counting down.
GATGATAATGACCTTTCAAAGACCTACCTTCAGAGGTAAGGCAATACACAAACACCGTTCGAACGTAATGAACGCTGTGATCCAGGCGGTGATACGAGTGAAGGTCACGTGAGGCCAACCAGCTGTCAGGTACTGGGGGTCAGATTTGATTTGGGAAATGTAAAAAAGACGAACTACGAGGTGTGTCAGATTCTTTATATTATGTTACAAGACAAACCCTGCTTAACAAAATAAAATGTAGAAAAATGCAATAATTTGGTCACTTAAAACGACACCAGCCCATTGTGAAAGAGGTGCTTGAAGGAAGGATGCTGGGCACGAGAGCCAGGGGAACGAGAGGTAGCTATTTGTCGCTCCGATGACACATGCAGAAGACCCCAGTTTAATGTGGGGAGAATTTTAATCGAGTACCTCGGTCTTTCTGCTGGCATGTTATATACCTCCCAGTCGGTGTTAGCCCTGACAGGCAGGGTCGAAGCCAACCTCGTAAATGATCTATCTATCTGTCTATCTATCTATCTATCTATCTATCTATCTATCTATCTATCTATCTATCTATCTATCCACTTCAAAAAGGGAAGAAAAGAAATGAGTTCATATCATATACATTTCCCCTCAGCGAATATTATTAAGAGAATCAGAGACCTGTACGTCTATAGGATTGAATGGAAGGTCCAGCTCATTGAAGAGGGGGTTGAAGCAAATGTTGTGCCAGATGAGAGTCACCAGACACCCGAGATGAGAGTCACCAGACACCCGAGATCGGAGATGGCCAGACCTGTAGAAACATCGAAATATTATTTAGCTTTTGTAGGGACAAGTGGGTACATAATATGTCCCATTTCATTTATTGTTATAGTTTTTTTTATGTTTCAGATAATCTGTATGTAAAATGAAGTTACGCTTCTTTTTTAAAGTGCCCCAAGTCTTCAGATGTTGTCGAACAACAAGAAGGCGTGTTTTCAAAGAGTTAAGCAGACGGAACCACAAGCATAAACACACCAGTAGTCAACGACCGACCATCATACCGAGCAGACTGACATTGACGGGGTCACTGAATCCTAGCTTGACAAACACGATTATGTTGATGATGTTGGTGACGGTGCCGAAGACGTCGATGATCTCACAGATGATGGCGAAATTCACCACTTGGAAGATGAGTTTGACGTCATCGCTCACCAGACCGACGTCTGAAGCAAGTTCTATCGTCTGGGACGAGTTGTTGGTCTTGAAGTTATGCATGGTTAATTCCCTTGTTGAATGGACTGGAATTAAAAGCGAAATCGCTGTAATATTATACAAAAGAATATATAGAAATATGCTTGTTAGCTTTTTGTTTGTTGGTTGTTGGTTTTGTGTGTTTTGACTAGTTTAATTCTAAACAGAACATTATAATAATATATGGAATTCAAGCGCATGAACAAAATAAAGACAATGCAGAGAATCTAGTTTGTTTGTTATGGGCTATTTTCCCTAATTCCATTTTATTTCGTTTTTTAATTAGCAGAAGACGAAAAGCGAGAAATGTCGAAACTGTGCAAGTTTTTAACGTCTTTGACAATACTATAAGATTATTTAGGAGGCGAGAACTCCAAATTCAACTTCTATCTCCAATTTGATCCGTCCAAATGAAAAATTCATGAAAAGTGTCTTTTTCCATGGACACAATCTCGGACTGAATTGGGTCTGGAACCCCCAAATCCGAAATCTTGAGCTAGCTAGTCCGATAGCCTAACCACTAATAGTCTACCCAGCGCCACATAGTGACAGGAATAAACAAATGAAGGTGAATATTTGTATTGAAAAAGACACGGAAAAAAGAAGAGCCCCCTGCCCCCACCCCCTAAAAATAAAAAATAAAAAAAATTTTAATTACATTAAAAAACCCCAACAAAACAACAACAACAAACAAACAAGACACAAAAAAGGCCCAACAACATAGCGTTGTGAACTAACTAAACAAAAAGGAAAATATGAAGACACAACGAGAATATCCCACAATAAACCAATCACATACAATACAAATCAAGGGAATACAAGACAACCCAAGGCTGCACACAAACTAGAGAGCATGTAGGCCTGTTGATCATTGATTCGGAAAATCAGAAGCACAGGCGTATTCAGAAAGCGTAAGTAATTTTATATTTAAAATCATTGAGAGTACATGTTTTCACTGGGATAACAATATTGTAAGTGAACGTACTTCAGAGTTGTTCTAACTTTAAATAAAATGTGTTCTTCTAGCTTCAGAAGTCTCCATCCACCTGCTTCTGCTTCGTCCTTATAATATGATATTAAGGTACTTTCCTTATATAGTAACGAGGTCTCTATTTATGGATATGCCAATATACACCTTAGACAAAGACGCTTGGGATATTTTAATGATATTATTATTTTCTAAGATGGTTTACTTCATAGTTTTTTGTTTCATTTTCCATAGCTATAAATTTGGAGAAAATACGGAACGATCAATATAGCCAAAGTAGAAATTACATACCGGAAAACCATAAACACATGATGATGATGACAGGTGCTTACATTTGTCAACACCGTTTAAGAAAGTAAAGCCTTAAAAAATAGTACGATTAGCACATTTTGATGGGGGGGTTTCCTCGTGACACTGTGTACCCTATTATTATCTGCTGCATTGAAATGTGGCCTAAAGTGTTGCTAATCGTTTTATTTGAACAAGTCCCAACTGTTTGACAAGTAATAAAAACAGGCGATTGCCAACAAACTTCAACAGGTTATGCCAGTAATATCGTACTGGTAAGAGTAGGGAATTAATATTTTGAATAAAGACATTTTTTATCAAACAAGACGGCCAATGAACGCTTTGTACTCATAGAACGACATTTTAGTTCGACTCGGGGAATTAGATTTAAGTAGGCATGATCAAGTCTGGGGCTCAAAATTTGTCTCTATTTTGTCAAACTTCGTGCATCGATTGTTTTTACAACATAATAACTTCTTCCCTCATTCATGGAGCAGACGTGGCCCAGGTACAGACTGCTAGGAGAAATCTTTGTCTGGCAGAAAAAATGTCATATTTTGATTCCAACGAAACATTCCAATACTGAAATCAAAACTCACTAACCTTTAAAGTATTCAAGAATTACATTTTTATATCCAGGAAAACGACATGCTTTTGTAAGTTGATAGAGTGGCAATAACAATGAGGACACTCTGTTTAGGGGCATTTCGAACAGAGAAAATCACATCTCAATCTTCCATGCAGATAGTTCAGTTCTGTTTCCTTTACCTGAAACTTAAAATGGCAGGCAACATCACTCAAGCTCTGAATCATGCAAATTCTTGTTTCCGATTTCCATTCGATGGTTTTAAATTCGCGGCAAAATTTCTTCTGGTCTGTCCTTGTTCGGACAAATTATGTGTGCGGCCCCTAAGTCCTTTAAGTTAAAGGAATATGTATCACGGGTAGCAAGCAAGCAAAAAAAAAAGAATGTTTGCAGTCTGAAACGAATGTATTTGTACTGTGTACGTGATAACTCGTGTGAACATATTTCGATATCTCTTAGTCCCTGGCTTTCTATTAAAAGCTATGATATTGTTAGTCTCACGAAAAGGCCAACAACATCATAAATAAAAAAGAACGATATTTATTAGTTTGGCCTTGATACTGATGCGACAGATTTTTGGTACTAGACTTTGCTTTCGCCAAACATATCCTACCCACTCTACAAATTTTGTTTTCAGAAATCAAGAGAAACTTAGGGATAAGCTCATAATTTTTCGGACGCGTTCTCGACTTGTGTAACCTACTACATTGTCTTACAGTGATACTGCTCCTCTCAAATTCTTTGAAAAAGCATTTCGCTCAATGTCCATGCTATAGTAATATTGTTTTACCCTAGATTTAAAAGGTGTACACCAGTTGAGAAGAGTGGTCCTTGGGTCTTTACTTAGAATACTTTCCATTACCATAGTTCTCTGAATACCAGGCTGAGTCTTCTCTGGCTCAGGTTGACGTGTAATTGTTTACGGTCGTCAGCTTCTCTTTTGCATTTTTTCATATTACTTAACTTAACCTTTTCCATACTGATACTCGTATGGGGTAGAGTACTCCCTGCATACTGGTCTGGTGACTTTTTAGGACCAAAGATATGTTTTTCTGTACGACTTTTTGTTAAACATTAACAGTGTTTATCTTGCGTGCAGAATCTACAACGAAATTGTCAGGAAGACGGACATTCGTGGGATGACCTTCTCCGGCCCTGCCCTAACAGCCTTGACCTTGTAGATGGTTGCTTTCCGCCACGTCCTGTGTCGCCATGCGTTGTGTGTTGTGCTGAAACATTAGAATTTGCCAGAATATTCTGATACACCCTTGGATGTCATCAAACGGAAAGTACATATCTCGCCCCGTTTGCGAACTATGTCCAGAAGAAAAACAACAGAACAAAACAAAGACAATAACCAGGCGAAACACTCTCTATACTCCCCTCCCTCCACCATTTCCATCCCACAAACTGATCTGACCATGGTCCATCGTCTCTCAAGAACCTGGGGCTCCATCAAATGCTCATTGAGACCAAGTCTGTTATAATAATTCCATAACTCTGACAGATGTGCTCACGAAGCAGTTGGGCTAATGCTACCAACGGTGAGCAAATAACTGACTGTTGCATCTGTACCCTTGTAAGATACATCTTTATTGCCCAGATCCTGGCCCTTTGGTTCGGTGTTTCGCCACGTGTGCGCGCACACACACACACACACACACACACACACACACACATGCACACACACCCACACATACACACACACAAACACACACACACGCACATGTTGGTTTACAATCACATGCATTATATAAATGAGCAGCAATATAAACCATAATAATCTTAAGCAGCTCAATGTTATTCTGATGCATGCTCTAAGGTCATATGAATACTTATAGCAAGATGGTTAAGATGGAAGAATTTTGATGGATGATGGCAAAATTGACCTTCTGTATCTTTCTTTGATAGAGGTCAGAAGCCTAGGTCTTTTACTTCTGGTTGATGTTTTTATTTTAGGGAACAAGGGATGTTTGTTGTAAAAAAAAAGATGGAATTATTTATTTTAGTGCAAGCTGTTATGTACAATTATTCATCCAAGTAGGGGAATGTAGATTTTTAAATGTTATATGCTTTCCGTATTAATTGATTTAATTTTTCTTTATCTTGTTGTCTTGTGTTCCCGGCCCATGCTGTTATACAAAAATTGGTCATACTTTCTATGGTTGAATGATAGAATGTGGACATCAAAGTTTTATCAACTTTAAAATACATGAGCTTCCTTAGAAAAAACAGTCTTGTGTTCACTCGTTTGTGCAGGAGAGAAATGTGGACACGCCAGTTGAGTTTGTTGTCTATTGTAACACCCACATACTTATAATCTGGTCAACGTTTCCACATTTAATTTCCAGTGGCTGCAGAGGCAGTTTCTTTTTTTCTTAAGTCAATAACAAGTTCTTTGAGGGTTTTTTTGTCACATTTAAAAGCAGCTTATGATGACTTTCAAAACTTTCAGAAAAGTTAAGAACAAAATTTCGGTTAGTGGTTTCGTTATGGTCAGCCTGAATTAGCCCAATTATCGTTCAATCATCCGCAAATTTTATCAACTTGATTATACTGTTGTCTATCTGGCAATCGTTCGTGTATAGTGTGGATACAACTGGTGACAAAACACATCCTTGGGGGGGGGGGGGGGGCCTTGATTTGTTGAGATGTACGTCGATGACGAATGTTTTAATTTTACATGCTGGGTTCGGTTGGTAAGAAAACTGCCTGTCCATGATATCAAATTGACGTTAACACCTATATTTTCTGATTTCTTTAAAAGGATAGCTGGCTAGATAGTATTAAAGGCTGACGAAAAATCAACAAACTGGATCCTACAGTATGTTTTTGACTTGTCTAAGTGTCTATATATTGTCAAGAAATAGTAGAATGGCGACTTCCACACTTCTCCCGTGACGATATGCGAATTGTAGAGGGTCTTGGATGAGTTCTATGCATGTCATAGTCTTTTTAGCACAATTTGTTCTTGACAGTTTATAACTACGGGTGTTAATGCTATTGGTCTTAGGTCTTTCATTTCTGTAATTGTTTTCTTTCTTTGTAAGGGAGACGATTTCAGAACATTTCCAAATAATTTGAATAGCATGTGTCAGCAAATACTGGTTGATAATATAGGTGTAAATAGAACTAAGTTGTGCTGAACACATTTTTAGAATTTTGGGTTGCACACCGTTTGGGCCACATGCCTTTCTCACATTCACACGTCCAAACACACATGTAACCTCACGTTCTTCAACAACAACAACATTATTTTCATTTGTGTCGGTGTTCACACATGGCAAGTCACACTGACTGCCTTTGTCACATTGAGAGAAAAAGGCATTAAGTTTATTTGCATAGTTCTCTTCCTGGTCAACACATACGTTTGTTGGTTTATTTTTGTAGCTCACTGTGGTCTGAAGTTCCGCTTACACGCTCAGATTTGTTTGTCAAACATTTTTATTCAATATTTTTTGACAATGTAACGTTTTCCCTAACAGCTCAATTTTTTTTATCAATCATTTGTTTGTGCCAAGAGTTTGTTATGGACGCACCTACAACGTTGGCTCTTGCTTCAGCCTTGCGAAGAATAATTCTTCTCTTGTGGCATCTGAATACCACTCCCTGCATTTCAGCAGCAGAGAATCATAGGCTGCTTCTTTTTTTAAAAAATCTTGGTCACTATATTCTTTACTTTTAACTTTCCATAGTTCAGGCAAACTCTGGCACACTTCAGTCAGCTTCAGAATAATTTTTTCTCATCCTTTGATTGCGCCATGATGATGTAAAAAGTAGATCTTTTCTATCCGGCAGCAACTTAAAAAATAATGTTGGCACAAATAAATGTGATGAAGCCCACTCACGATCAAATAGTTTGATGGTTTGACAAGAAATATCAACTGACAACAGATCCGTCTAACATTTAACATTAAATTATATTGACCTTCAAATATGCCCATACACGATCAAAAACGTGTTTTTAAAAAATGTGTCAAACATATTTGATCAAACCATTAAACAAATTTGAGCGTGTATGGGGCTTTGTCTATAACTTTTAGTTCTGTTTTGTCATGATTTTTCAAAAGCCTTTTTCTTTTTATGGATTAGGTCTTTGATTCAAGAATTTATCCACGGTTTAGAGTTAGGGAAGATGGTAACTTGTTTTTTTAAGGGCCACCTTATCTTCCCAAAATTTAACATAGTCTGTGACTGTTGTACATGAATCATAGATATCACAACATGCATTGATAAAGACATTCCAGTTGAAAACATCCTCTCGGTCTTCACTTTCTTCAGTCCAGGTGGTGAAATTTCGAACTTCTGGTTTCGTTCGTCTCAATACAGGGCGGTACAGATGAAGTAGTAATGACATGTTGTGGTCAGAGTTGCCGATGAGTGGGAGGGCAACACACTTGTAGGCTTGGTGACATTGCCATAACACAAATCTAATGTCCTTTGGCGTCTCGTTGGAACGTCGACGTACTGGGTCAAGTTAGGTAGGGCGGCCTTAAGAGCTGTTAAAGTCACCGGTAGTAACGAAAGATGTTATGATGGTGCATCCGGACAGGTGATTGTTGAAATCTTGCATACGAGGTAAGGGATATCCATCATCCTTGGTAATAATAATAAATAGCATTTATACTGCGCATTTCCATTTTCTAAAAGATGCTCAATGCGCATTACAATGAAAAAGACATCACATCTTAAAAATTAATCGACACAAATGTGTACGTAAAACAGAGTATTATACATATAATATAAATGCATATGTGTAAAATTTTATACCAGAAAAACAGTCTCGCAGTGAGGTTGAAAATGTGTTCACTAAAAATATACAATGCAATAAAATTCACGAACAGTCAAAATACAGTTGAAACGTGAGTAACTAGAAACATTCATTAAAACATTAATTCTATACAGATAGAAAAACATTTCCGTTCTCTCTCTCTCTCTCTCTCTCTCTCTCTCTCTCTCTCTCTCTCTCTCTTCTTCTTCTTCTTCTTCTTCTTCTTCTTCTTCTTCTTCTTCTCTCTCTCTCTCTCTCTCTCTCTCTCTCTCTCTCTCTCTCTCTCTCTCTCTCTCTCTCTCTCTCTCTCTCTCTCTCTCTCTCTCTCTCTCTCTCTCTCTCTCTCTCTCTCTCTCTCTCTCTCTCTCTCTCTCTCTCTCTCTCTCTCTCTGGTAGCTGTGTTCCGTCTGTATTCTACTTCTTCTGATGGGGAGGGATTATTGTTGTTGGCGTTTTCTGGGGGCGGTAATTATTACTATTGTTGTTGCTATTGCAGCATATTCTCTTGGCGTTATGACAGGAGGGAAAGAAAAGAAGGATAAAGTGGAAGGGAAAACCGTACCCCCCGCCGGGGGGCGGAGAGGAGGGGGGGAAGAGCGAATTTTATATGCGTCTGTTTTTCTCGGCTAGAAAAATAGTATAAAATATGATTGGTGA
>NW_004797512.1:731598-732454 GCF_000002075.1 Aplysia californica | reverse complement strand
AACATTTAACATTAAATTATATTGACCTTCAAATATGCCCATACACGATCAAAAACGTGTTTTTAAAAAATGTGTCAAACATATTTGATCAAACCATTAAACAAATTTGAGCGTGTATGGGGCTTTGTCTATAACTTTTAGTTCTGTTTTGTCATGATTTTTCAAAAGCCTTTTTCTTTTTATGGATTAGGTCTTTGATTCAAGAATTTATCCACGGTTTAGAGTTAGGGAAGATGGTAACTTGTTTTTTTAAAGGGCCACCTTATCTTCACAAAATTTAACATAGTCTGTGACTGTTGTACATGAATCATAGATATCACAACATGCATTGATAAAGACATTGCAGTTTAAAACATCCTCTCGGTCTTCACTTTCTTCAGTCCAGGTGGTGAAAGTTCGAACTTCTGGTTTCGTTCGTCTCAATACAGGGCGGTACAGATGAAGTAGTAATGACATGTTGTGGTCAGAGTTGCCGATGAGTGGGAGGGCAACACACTTGTAGGCTTGGTGACATTGCCATAACACAAATCTAATGTCCTTTGGCGTCTCGTTGGAACGTCGACGTACTGGGTCAAGTTAGGTAGGGCGGCCTTAAGAGCTGTTAAAGTCACTGGTAGTAACAAAAGATGTTATGATGGTGCATCCGGACAGGTGATTGTTGAAATCTTGCATACGAGGTAAGGGATATCCATCATCCTTGGTAATAATAATAAATAGCATTTATACTGCGCATTTCCATTTCCTAAAAGATGCTCAATGCGCATTACAATGAAAAAGACATCACATCTTAAAAATTAATCGACACAAATGTGTACGTAAAACAAAGTATTATACATATAATATAAATGCATATGTG
>NW_004797512.1:717333-730245 GCF_000002075.1 Aplysia californica | reverse complement strand
TCTTCTTCTATTTCTTCTTCTTCTTCTTCTTCTTCTTCTTCTTCTTCTTCTTCTTCTTCTTCTTCTTCTTCTTCTTCTTCTCCTTCTTCTTCTCCTTCTTTTTCTTCCTCTTCTTCTTCTTCTTCTTCTTCTTCTTCTTCTTGATGTTGTCGTTATTATTTTTCTTGTCGTTTTTCTTGTCGTCGTTTATTATCACTATTGTTGTTGCTATTGCAGCCATGTTCTCTGACGTCATCACAGTAAGGCACAGTACAGTAAGTATAACATGCAGGCAAACCTTACCCCCCCCCCTCTCCACAAACACACACGACACACCAAACCAAAACCTCCCACCCCCCCCCAAAAAAAAAAAAAAAATACACAGAAAAACTACACGGAAAGATTAAAACCTAGAATACAACAACTGAACAGTTTAGTCAGCTCAACTGACCGAGGACGCATCTTCTGGTTATAATTTGACAACACTCAATCAAAGACGCTGTTGGGGTTTTTTTTTATTTTATTTATTCTTTTTTTTGGGGGGGGGGTGAAGGGGCATAAGAAATCAATTCTTTTCTTTATTAGAAACATAAAACGACATGAGGTAACGTGAATACTACAAAATGTACAAAATCGTATTTCTGATTTGTGTACGTTGGTTCGGAATGAGTTAAACAACGTTGTCTTCTAGTATGTTGTTCACACATACACACACACACACACACACACACACACACACACACACACACACACACACACACACACATGCACACACACACACAATTACACACACATGCACACGCACACACACACACACACACACACACACATACACACACACGGACATGCACACACACGCAGGCTTACAATCACATGCATAATATGAATGACCAGCTATATAGACAATAGTAATCTTGAGCTAGATACATACTCAGTGTTATTCTGATGCATGCTCGAAGGTCATTTGAATATCTATACAAGATGGTTAAGATGAAAGAATTTTGATGGATGATGGTAGAAATAACTTTCTGTATCTTTCTTTGTTACAGATCAGATGCCAAGGTCTTTTACTTCTAACTGATGTTTTTATTTGAGGGAACAAGGGATGTTTGTTGTCCAAAAAGATGGAATTAATTTTTTTTAGTGCCAGCTGTTATGTACAATTCATCCAAGTAGGGGAATCTAGATGTTGAAATGTTACATGCTTTCCGTATTAGTTGATTTAATTGTTCTTTATCTTGTTGTCTTGTGTTCCCGGCCCATGCTGTTATACAAAAAGTGATCATACTTTCTATGGTTGAATGATAGAAAATGGACATCAATGTTTTACCAACTTTAAAATACATGAGCTTAATTAGAAAAAAATAGTCTTTTCTTCATTTTTATGCAGGGGAGAAGTGTGGACACGCCAATTGAGTTCGTTTTCTATTGTAACACCCAAATACTTATAATCTGACACTTGCTCGATGTTATCACATTTATTTTCGAGTGGCTGCATGGTGAATTTCTTTTTTCTAAAACCAACAACAAGTTCTGTGACTTTTTTTTCACATTTAAAAGCAGTCTATGATAATATATGTGAGACATTTATAGTGAATGAAATCAGCTGCTCATCAGTTTTTGGGCATGTGGAGTTATTGGTGTCATTGTAAAGCTTCTTTGTCTGACAGTTGTTGTTGTTTTTTGTTTTTTTTGTGTGTTTTTTTGGGGGGGGGGGTCTTTCTTGAAAAGAATTGAGATCTGTCCAGTTGAGGAAGGTGGGGGTCGCCTAGTGTCAGAGGTGAAATTAGAGAGAAAATGCCGCCAAAGTTTGGTGACTTCCACAGCTTGAGAGTCCTTGGAAATTGAAAATGTATCTTTTGTGCGTTTAATCTATGTTTCTCAGTGGAATCCACAAAGAACAAAGAAATGTGCTTTTAATGGACATGGTGTTAGGCCCAAAAACCAAAAAGCAACCCCCCCCCCCCCCCTTAAAAAAACAACCTTGACAAACCAGCAGAAAAATGCAGTTTCTTCGATTTCATTACTTTGACGAGCGCTTGATTTCGCTGCGTTGACATACATATTATGTGTCGGCTACGTACTTTAAGAGTTAACAAAAGTTTGTCGTTCATTCGTACACATTCAGTAGAATTGACAACTTAGTCTGCCGAATAAGTCTTCTTTGTTTTATTATTAATTCTGCTTTCCCCTATTGTTATTCTTCAGATTTGGGGGGTTGGGGGGGTTGAGAGAGAGAGAGAGAGAGAGAGAGAGAGAGAGAGAGAGAGAGAGAGAGAGAGAGAGAGAGAGAGAGAGAGAGAGAGACAGACAGACAGACAGACAGACAGACAGACAGACAGACAGACAGACAGACAGACAGACAGAAAGACAGAAAGACAGACAGACAGACAGACAGACAGACAGACAGACAGAGAAGTGCGTGGCCAGCTCGTTTGTTTCTGTAAGCCCAATACAATATGTTGGTTTGTAGGTGGGTGGGCGGGCGGGTCAGGGAAGAGTTGGTTATCTTTCCTCAGGTCTGTATGAAGTGACAACATTAATTAGTACCCGTAGCAATATAGAAGACAATAGCAAAGGGAACAACAACACTCATGGTACACACAATGAAGAACCCAAGCTTAAAAGACATGCGGGAGAAGCGGCGGGAGTCTTCCGCGAGGGTCTGTGCTGCCTCTTGGTCTTTGCGGAGCTGGGCATCCCGGGACTGTGGAAGGAAATACATAAAGTAAAGTTCCCGCATCTCTTCCGGACGTTGAGGATTGCCTTGTTAGTGAAACAACTTCCTGGGCCGTCGGCATATTGTGGTAGGGTAGCCAGTTCCTTTCCAAGCCGCCTTTACTTCCCCAACTCGAAGTCAGGTACTCATTACTACTGGAGGAGGTACATACATACACATAAATACTCAAACATACGTACACACACAGGCAGACTGACTTACTGACAGTCAGATTTACTAACTGGCAGACAGATAGATAGAAAGATTTTCATGAAAGGTCTAGAAAAAAGGTGTGTCATAAAAGCTACGAACATACATTGAACCCATCCAGGACCCTCTACAATTTGCATACCGTCGTGAAATAGGCGTGGAAAACGCCATTCTACTATTCTATTCTCGACAACATTAATAGATACTTAGACAAACCAAAAAACATACTGTGGGATCCTGTGTGTTGAATTTTCGTCAGCCTTTAATTCTATCCAGCCAGTTATCCTTTTAAAGAAATTAGAAAACAGCTGTGTAAACATCAATTTAACACTACGGACGGGGAATTTTCTGACCAACCGAAGTCAGAATATAAAACTGAAACATTCCTCATCGACACACATGACAACAAATACAGGAAGGATGTGTTTCGTCGCCAGATTTGTGTACACTATACACAACGATTGACAAATTAAACACAATAACATCAATTTATTGATTACATTTGTGGACGGTTCGACCATTAATTGAGCTCTTTTGGGCTGACTATGACGAAACTGCTTATCGGAATTTTACATTCAATTTTTCTGGATGGTGTGAAACTCGCAAGCAATCCATAAATGTGAAAAAACCTTGTAGTTGACTTTAGAGAATGGACATTACTCCTGCAGCCACTCCAAATTAGAAGTGGAAACGTCGAGCAAGTGTCAGATTATAAGTATTTGGGTGTCACCATAGACAATAAACTCGACTGGCATGTCCACACCTCTCTCCAACTTTAAAAAGTGAACAAAAGACTTTTACTGAGGATGCTCGTCGCTAGCCCCGTGATTCAACCGCCTGAGTGACAACATTTTCGAAAATCACATTTTGATCCCTTTATGTACATTGTAGTACAGCCTTTGATACACCCTATGTTAAAATCGCGAATTTGAAAGATTATTGCAAAGTGTTTTAATTCTTCAGTAAATCAATCGCCTTTATCACACCAGCCCCCAATTTCCACGTGATCCAACCGCCCAAGTGCCAGTTATGCAGCCCGATGGCGAATGTGCGGTTGAATCACGAAGATTCAGTGGCTTGTTGAGGTGTCGAATAGGCAGCGTGACCCACACGATTGTGGCCTCTGCCAAGTTCATTATATATATACAGAGATGGCTGTACTTATCAGACCACAACCGTATCTAGCGTAACACTATTACTGTATAAATTTCCATGGACTCTCCGGCTTTGGAATTTACCAAGCTTTGGCGGTATCGATGAGCATCTCTTTACTGAAACAAACGAATGAATAAACAAACGAACTAACAGACAAGCAAACAAATGAACGAAAAAAAAAACGAACTTACGTTTGTTTTGTTTAAGTAGAGGTTTTACGGCACTCGCAACTGCATGAGGTCTTATGAGCGCCAAAAGATTAGAGGTGTTACAAGAGAGTAACAAACATAATAAAGAAAGAGGGGAGATAAGGAAGATAGATGTTTGATAGGAAAGAAGAAGCAAACCACACCAGAGCACCCACCAACCACCTACAAACGAACTTACAAACAAACAAGCGAACGAATAAACAGACTGACAAGACTAACCTTCACAGCTTTTATCATGGCCGCAATACCCAGGGGAAAGAAACAGAAAATGGCAACTATGGCCAGGGGCAGTGGGTGTGTCTCTGTCTCATGTTGAGTGGCAACTACGGTCAAGGTCACTGGGTCGGCCTCTTGTTGAGTGGCAACTACGGTCAAGGTCACTGGGTCGGCCTCTTGTTGAGTGGCAACTACGGTCAAGGTCACTGGGTCGGCCTCTTGTTGAGTGGCAACTACGGTCATGAACAGTGACTCTGCATCTGCCTCTTGTTGAGTGACCCTTGTTCTGAGGTGTGGGGTCACTGCCACCTGATGAGAAGTGTCCACAAAGGGAACAACACACGTGACGTATACCAAGCTCACAATGCAAACAATTGTTTTGCCCAGTACCCTTTTGATATGGTTTGAAACATCTAAAGGCGGTAAGATTTTCCTTGTCAGAGGGTCAAAGACTGTCATTTTGGCATAAATTGGTCAAATCTTAAAATAAATCAAACATGTTTCTTTTCTAGGTAACAATCGGGCCTACTAAAAATATATCGATGCTAACAGTCAATCACAAGACTACTACTTGTCACATGACATTTCGGGGTCAGATTTGTTGCACCCGTAGAGCTACAGGTCATAACGGACTTCCAGGTGAAATTAGATGAAACAAATAGGGGATCTCTTTTCGTGAGCTCAGGGTGAAATCAAGCGCTTCTCAAAATGTTGAAATCAAAGAAAGTCTCTTTTGTTTCTTAAAACTACTCAAAGTGTAGTAGTAGTAGTATAGGGTTTTACGGCGCTCGTAACTGCTAAGGTCATATGAGCGCGCGAACTCAAAGTGCAATTTTACCATTCTTATTGTTATGAGAAACTCTAATAATTTGACGTTTTGAAAGAGCTTCATCGCTTGAACATTTGCTGAAGGCCATTTTCAAGGATAGAGTTATGCTTCTGAACAGCCCACTGAACTAAACCGCTCTCTTTTGAGTGATTTCAGATCGTTGGCCAAGCATGTTTTGTGCTTTAAAAAGCTGTGAACTGATTAATTGAAGATCTTCTGGAGAAAAAAATGTATCCGTCTTCTATCAGAATTTAGAAAAAGCGATTCATATGTGTCTATGGTCACTTTTGTTTTCTTTGAGTTACACAAGTAACCACTCCCCCTATCTCCCACCCCGTTAAAAAAAACAAGTAAACAGACACTAAACACACGTGGCGACTGCGTTCTCTTACCACTTTTTATTTATCTTAACGTTTTGCACATCGCTGCCCTTTTTCCTCTTTCCCAAACCTTAGCAAACCAATTGGCGAAAAAAGATTGTGATCAAGAAGTTATATTTATCACAAATATCCTCTTTGGTTGTGAATAAAACTCTAATAGACAAATAACTGAAATAGAGATTTTTTTTAAAAGAAACAACAAAAACTATTTGGTGCCTGTGGTACTTCTTGTACAAATTATGAGGCAGAGGCCATCACCGTTGAAGCAGCAATCCTCCACCTGACTAACATTTTCATTATATGTCCAGACAAAATCAAGGATACTGTTATCTTCACAGACGGAAAATCAGTAATCCAAGCTTTGGAAAACATGAATTTTGAAAGCCCAGTCAGCCTACCTGTGGCTTTAACAATCAACACCTTCATGCAGACCTACGCCGTCGACCTGACCTTTCAGAGAATACCTGGCCACAGCAACATTCCAGGAAATGACAGAGCAGACACCCTTGCCAAGTAGGGAGCATTATAAACACAACCCCAAAAGCCAGTCTCACTATAGACAGGCAAGTAAATCTTCAAATGCAACACCAGGAAACAGTGGCTGAATGGGTGGGCAATGAGCAAAACTGGAAGAACTGTATTGGCACACATGACTGCTCCAAACTCAAAAGATGCATTAAATTCCCTGAGTAGAAGAGAACAAGTCACGATCTTTCGCCTACGAACACAACACATTCCACTGAATTCATACCTAAATAGGTATCCGCAAGGACACCCCACCTGACTGCCCGTTGTGTGACTGCCAGGATGAAACAGTATCACACCACCTCATAACCTGCCATGCGCTTAGCAATCTGCGTGGTACCTTTCTTCCTGCCTCCCCAGATATTGCAAATACTCTATACAACAACAAAACACAGCTGATAAAAACTTGGAAATTCTTTTCCATATCGACGGGCCGAAGGGCCAGAACTCAGATGGTCGCTAGATCGGAAAAGTAAGGTAACGTTAAAAGAAGCAACACGCTATCAGACACACAGACGAAGACATGGGGCGTGTGGCGTGTGGGTGAACACTTACAAACTGCCGCTGCGGTTTATGGTTTCCAGAAGAGTTCCCGGAGTGAGTAGTGAACACGGTGTTTTTCTGTGCTCTTCTTGTGTTGGTGTTGTCGTTGGGGCGTGGAGCTGATCGCACTAAAAACGTGGCTGGGGGGGGGGGCAATGGTGAAAAAAAGTATAACCCTCATGTCTTCTGTCTCGCATCATCCCAATTACAACCGGCTGTTTACTGTTCCTGAAAGAGGTAACTGCAACCCCACTCTCACCTGCACAGTGACCCTGTAACTTCAAACGTCACATTGCAACTTCAAACGTCACATTGTAACTTTAAATGACACATTGTAACTTCAAAGGTCACATTGTAACTTTAAATGGCCCAATGATTAGTTTAGTTTAGTAAGAGTTTACGGCACTCGCAACTGCACAAGGTCATAATATGAGCGCGTGAAACGCAGGTTGGTTGCATTCACAATAATGAATAGTTGTTGTCTTTGGTCAATAATCAGATTCAATTATTTAAAATATTTTGGTAAAAACTGTTTGCTGTAAAAACAACAGCAATTTACATTTAATTAAAACAACAATATATCTACATTTTACCGTAAAGGTCATGGACCTTTATAAAATCGAAGATTCTGTTGAGATCAACAATGGAGAAAAAATCATTCAATTTCCTACGTGTATAATGTTTTCTTCAGATCACTCCAAACCCCGAACATTCAGTTAATACGTATCTGGTGGCAAAGTCCGTATCACATCCGACAAAGAAGGGTTTCTCTTCGCCGTACAGGAAGTTATATTGTTATGTCAAAGATGGTACATAACAAGATTGTTCACTCCTCTTTTTGAGCCAGTTAAAAAAGTGTATTCAAAACTCGTCGGCGCCCTCTTCAAAAAAGTTCGGACTTTGCGAACAGAGTTATCCTACCTGTGTGAAAAACAACTAGAGGGAAACTAACAAACTGTGCTCTTCCTATTCTTCTTCTGGAGAAATGAAAGAGAGCTATAAAAAAAAAAAAGAGCAGCACCATCTGAATCAATGCGCGGACTTCCACGGACACTTTTTTTTTTGCTGCGCGAACAATCTTGTTATGTACGATCTTTGATTATGTGTCAAGGGGGTATGTCCGATACGTAATCGAGTGAATAATACAACTTCATCTCTGCTGGAGAGGCCCGACGGTTTTCGTGGGCCCAGTTTGGGCATGATACTGTGAAGTTTATTGTTTATTTGGTTACTCCAAAGCTTTTCATTATGATGTCATGCGCATGCAGTTTTCCTTTTTAGATGTGAAATCGTTTTAAAGTTCAAGTATTACATTATTACTGCGGGGGCTCTCGTGGCCTAGAGGTTAAGGTGTTGGCCTCTCATTCAAAGGTCCCGGGTTCGAATCCAGGTAGAGACCAAAAAATTTTCTTCTGTAAAATTGTCTCCTTTCACCTCCTTTTCTGTTCACTAGCAATGTTCTGTTGTCTGCTTTCATTTCCACTTTCTGCCCCCACCCCTCACCTCCTTTGCCCCCCTCCTCTGGGCTCCTGACTCTTTCTACAGCTTTTCTACTGCTACTCCTTGGCTCCTCCTTACTGCTGTCTTTCTGCCACACCCCTGATTTTCTGGTAGGAAAGATCTACACCTAGCCTTCTCGGACAAGGGCGAAAAATCTCAGTTGGTGGTCTAAAATCGATAAGAGTAGGCTTCGGCGCCACCCGGGCAAAATTCAAAAATGTCCTACCAGCTGAAAATATTAGGTGTGCCCCGCGCGCTCATATGACCTTATGCAGTTGCGAGCGCCGTAAAACACTTACCAAAAAATGCCACAAAAAAACAACATTGTTACTGCAAATTATGTTAAGGAACGGTGGAATCAGGCGCTCGACAATTTTTGGACATGTGGAGTTATTGGCATAATCTTAAAGCTTGTTCCGCTCTCTTGCTTTTGGTGAAAACTACCCCGCCTATCTTTTATACAAGTCGAGATATTTGCTATTGAAGTAGGTAGGGGTCAACGGGTGTCAAAGACAAAATTGAAGATGCAATGTGGTATTTGAAAATCTAAGCGTGAATTTGGTCGAAAAAAACCCTATAATTATCATCATCATCATCATCATCATCATCATCATCATCATCATCATCATCATCATCATCATCATCATCATCATCATCATCATCATCATCATAATCATCATCATCATCATCATCATCAGCATCATCAGCATCATCAGCATCATCATCATAATAATGATAATAATAATAATAATAATAATAATAATAATAATAATAATAATAATAATAATAATAATAATAATAATAATAATAAAAATAATGTTTCTGTTGTGGTTATTGTTGTTGGTGTTATTGGTGTTGTTGTTGCCGCTGTTGTTTTTGTCACTGTTGTTGTGTTGTTGTTGCTTTTGTTGTTTTTGTTTTAGTTGTTGTTTTTGTTATTGTTATTGTTGTTGTTGTTGTTGTTGTCGTCGTCGTCGTTGCTGTTGTTGTTGTTGTTGTTGTTGTTGTTGTTTTTGTTACTGTTGCTGTTGTTGCTGTTGTTGTTTTTATATATCCTCCTGTCGCCTATTGTCTACAAAGCAGGCCTAACCGACTTAGCGGCTGACAAAAGGAACTGTATTTCTCTACCGTATCAAATTGCACTGTCTTACCTTTGCTAGCCATACTGATTTTGTCAATACTGTAACACACGTAGACTTCCACAAAGAGCCCGAACGTCGTCTCTCCCGAGAGCGCTCTGGTGTCTGGCTTCCTCGCCTCTTGTCACTGCCTTTATATTTAATACTTCGTGGGGGTGGTCCCATTACAGACGACAAGCAACAAATAATATTATTGTAAAGAGGAAGTAAAATAATGAACCAACCCAAGTAAAGGCACTTTGCAGATGTACCAATCAGAGACACGTGCACGTACGTGCACACACACACACATACACATGTACACACACACAAACACACACACATGTACACACACACACACACACACACACACACACACACAAACACACAAACGCAAACAAACACACATACATACACAAACAAACACACATTTTATATAATATACAGTCAAACATGTGTTAAACGGCCACCCATTGTTAAAGAGAAATGTGGCCGTATAATAACAGCGGTGGCCGTCTTAGGCAGGACTGATCAAAATGAAGAAAGCAATAAAACCATTCTCTTCTGAGGTCCAAATCGGGGCTGATCTAGGCTTTGGACTGTTGTTGTTGTTGTTGTTTTATTGGTTTGTTTGGTTGTTATTGTTGTTGTTGTTGTTGTTGTTGCTGTTGTTGTTGTTTTGTTAGCTTGTTTTGTTGTTGCTGATCTTTTGCTAGGGTAAAATACGAAATATTATGTAGAAGATGAAGACCGTGTGCCATGGTAAAACAAACACACGGGTTGCCACCTCTCGGAGAACGAGAGGCGCTTCTGTCGCAAGTTTATGTCAATGTCCAATGTTACTTTGTTACAGATTAGGTAAACAAAACAGTGACCAGTCACCTCATACGTTGTGTATGAGTTATGGGCGGGGTTTACAGGTTATGACGAATCACACGCTTCCCTCACGAACAGTTGAAAATGTATTGTTACCCATTGGTCAACTTGGGTAAACATTCATAGGAGTGACTAACAATAACGAAAGGTGAATGAATACTGACGGCCCGTCCACAGCTTCAAGTGCCAATTCAAAATTTATGACAAAGCGTCGGGCGATGAGTGACCACGTCTGGCAGTCTGAGGCAGGTAAATGTTACCTTCATTTATTTTATCAAATAAGGTGGCCGCGGCCGCGTTGGACATGTAACCGTTTTACACAGTTAAATTATATAGGAAAAAAACGTAAGGGGGGAATGGTTAGTGGCCGTTTGTACAGATGGCTGTATTATACAGATTCGACTGTATATGTATATATGAGATGCAAACCCCACTACATCCATTTTAGCACTTTTGAGAAAATCAGCTTTTTAAAAATGTTTCTATACGCACAAACTGATTGCAGAAAGTATAACATTGAGTGGTTGGGAGCTAGTCTACCAAGATCGGAAGACTGACTTTAAAAAAATGAATAATGATTGAAATAAAGATGTGGGCTATGAAAATGGTAGTGATTTGTCAAAACCAACTATATCCCGGAAAAGTCCCCTGATGCCTTGCGTAACTTTTTTTGCTCTAATTACAGGCACAGTAATCCTCTCACAACACTTAGCCTTCACAGGACAAAGGATTTTTTTTGCCTGCTGGTAGAGGGTAAAAGCGGCTTAATCCACCTTGGGTAAAGTGAGCTGTCTCTATCAAACATAATAAACAGGCTGATGTTTTGGGCTGAACAAAACTACTGTTTACACTAATATTGTCGACGCCCTTTTGAAGAGGAAGTCATGTGACAGGATTGGGAAATTTCATTGGCTGATAAAGAAAATTTGAGGATGTCTGTATCTATCTAAAATGTACCTATCTATCGATCTATTTCTCTCTCTCTCTCTCTCTCTCTCTCTCTCTCTCTCCCCTCTCTCTCTCCCTCTCTCTCCCTCTCTCTCTCTCTCTCTCTCTCTCTCTCTCTCTCTCTCTCTCTCTCTCTCTCTCTCTCTCTCTCGTGAATTGTTGTCGTTTCGAGTGGCATTAAGGAATTCGTATCGTTTTTTTATACACCTCCTTCCCTTCCTACCCCCCCCCCCCCACACACACACACACACACGCACGCACGTGTCAGTAAGCTCGGCGAAAAATAATAAGAGCAGGACCAGGAGTATACAAGGAAACAAGCCATCACTTTAACTCACCCAGAACGTAAAAGTAAAGCTCTCCAAAACAAGTTTTTAAGGGGACATTTGAAAAGAAACACAACTTCCTTATTAGTACAGATGATCTAACTCTACTTTCTTTATCTGATCGCTTTATCCGTTTTCTTTACCTGAAAAGGGGGCTCTTGTGGCCTAGAGGTTTAAGGTGATCGCCTCTCTTTCAAAGGTCCCGAGTAGCGACGGAAAAATGTTCTTCTCTAAAACGTTCTCTTTTCACGTTCTTTCCTGATCTCTAGCAATGTTCTGTGGTCTGCTCTCGTCTCCACCTTTTGCCCCCAACCCTTCACCTCATTTGCCCCCTCCTCGCTGGGCTTCTGCGACTCTTTCTGATGCCTTTCTACGGCTACTCCTTGGCTCTTTCTTACTGCTGTCTTTCAGCCACACCCCTGATCTTCTGGTGGGAAAAATCCACACTCCACACCTAGCCTTCTAGGACAACGGGCGAAAATTCTCGGAGGTCTCGTGTGCAATTTGTGCATGTTAAAGAATATAATTATATATATATATATATATATATATATATATATATATATATATATATATATATATATATATATATAATTATATTATCTGAAGCATACAAAGGCAGCAGGTAACGACATGCATAATTTGAAATATACAAAGTGAGTCAGCGTGGTGAAATCAGACTCTTGTCAAAATAATGAGGGTGAAGGAATTGGCATTTTTACTGCAGGTTTAAAATTTTATCAAATTTTTGTTTTTTAGCTCAACACCTTTCAGATCCATTAAAGAACACATTTCTTAGTGGGTCTTACTGAAAAACGTTGATTAAAATTAAAGGCACAAAAAATGTAAATTTTCAGTTTTCAGGGACTCTCAAGCTAAGGAAATCAGGAGTGGGTGGCTCTACAGTGACTGGAGAGCTTCCATTGCAAATAGCCATCTCCTAAGAATTACAATGGTGTTCTGCCCTGGTCATGCCGGGGTGCACGGAAATGAGCGTGCTGATGAACTTGCCGGCAAAGCAGCACCCAATGGCCGAATCATGCTCGACCCACCAATGGTGATAGCCAGATGCAAGGAGAGCCTTCACAACCAAGAGGAGACAGACTCCCACACACTCAGCACAATAAAAGAAAAGTGTGTTCGGGGCACAGCGAAAAAAGTTTGCCCCGAGAAATGGTCACGCGTGTCTCAAACCAGCTCCTCATGGAGACAATTTTAGCAGGAAGACCCTGAGGTGGACGCTGGAAAGGAGAGATGAGCAGCTATGGACATGTGCCGCCTGCTATGATTCTAGCTCTGGATCCAAGTAAATCCAAGTAAATCAAGTTAAGGAAATTACTTAATTTTGCTTTACTATTTTTACCTCTGAAACCAGGTAC
>NW_004797512.1:710265-715560 GCF_000002075.1 Aplysia californica | reverse complement strand
AACATTTTTCGGTCGCTACCCGGATTCGAACCCGGGACCTTTGAATGAAAAGCCAACACCTTAACCTCTAGGCCACGAGAGCCCCCCGTCATTTTTCAAAGTACAGCAGCCAGTATTTTTTGCTCTCCTGTAAAGTAATAAAACTGCATATAGATCTAGACTCTACTATACTTGAACAAAAATGACAGCAGTAGACATATAACATGACACCGTCAGAGTATTCCACCTAGTCTGACTTGTTCACCTGTGCTAAAGAGGAAGGAGAATTACAAAAACGACAAAAAGACAACAATGAAAACAATAACAACGACAACATAGACTAGAACGATAACAACTACAACAAAAACAGTTACAACGTGACAACGACAACACCAGAACAATGACAACAACAACAACAACAACAAAAACAACAACGAAGACGACAAAAACAATGACAACAAAAACAACGACAACAAAAACATTGACAATTTAAAAAATATACATGTACATCAAAGTTGAATACTGGTCGAGATATTGGTGACTGAAGGTGGTAGGGGGGTACTTGGTTTCAGAGTTAAAAATAGTAAGGCAAAATTAAGTAATTACCTTAGCTTGAGAGTCCCTGAAAACTGAAAATTTACATTTTTCGTGCCTTTAATTTTGATCAACGTTTTCAGTAAGACCCACTAAGAAATGTGTTCGTTAATGGATCTTAAAGGTGTTGAGCTAAAAAACAAAAATTTGATAAAATTTCAAACCTACAGAAAAAAATACTAATTCTTTCACCCTCATTATTTTGACAAGAGCCTGATTTCACCACGCTGACTCACTTTGTATATTTCAAATTATGCATGTCGTTGCCTGCTGTCTTTATATGTTTCAGATAATATAAGATCTATTATCTATTTGTGGTGGCCAAATTTTGCTATTCAAAGGGCTTTTTAATGGCTGCATCGATCGACATGCGGTTTTCGCCAAAATATTGAGGAACTTCCGACTGCATTTGTAGTTTTTGATAAATGGCCTCCGAAAGTTTGATTTTTGTGTTGTTTTTGTTTTACAGTTACTAAAGCAATACGCCGATTTTTCCACAAAATGAAAACTAAAGCATATTATATCAAACATTCCTCAAAACTATTTAAAGATCTGTACTTTTCCTACGTATATGCCAAAATAAAAGTGTATTTTTTTTAAAAACAAGTGAATAAAATGGGATCAAAATAGGTATGCCATAGATATCTAGATCTAGCGTGTAGCTCATTTGTTTGTTTGTTTGTTTGTTCGTGGGTTTTTTTTTAGGGTGTTGTTTGCTGTTCATTGTGTGAAATGGCTTATTTTTAAAATAAACTTAACCTGAAACTTATCTAGGCCTGCACAACTTATTCTCTGTGCTGTTCTGTGCGTGTCTGTGCTATAGGCCTACGACTGTATCACCTGTTGAGTTGGCTGAGTCTTTGCGCACACAATATTGCTGGTACAGGACTTCAAATTTTGCTATACGCATGCAATTGCGTGCAATGTATCATAATCTCTAGATCTATATATTATATTTGTGAAAGTTCACACTTTGGCCGCCTAGAACTTCCGATCGACTTTACTTTCGAATTTGACAAAATTAATGGTGGTTCAGAATCATTTAAAGGGTGCACAGATTCATTGAGGAGCCTGACGTCACGGTAGTTTAATTTTCAGTTTTTCGTTAGTTTCGTTTAAACCTAATCTTGGGAAATTCCGTCTTCTGAGACGCCATGGTAAACAAGTGAGTTTTCCGTTCACTAGCCGTTCGCACTTATTGAACACCTTTGAAATTATGGAGTGTACAGCTACGACAGCGGAATAACGAATCAATATATAATATATATATATATATATATATATATATATATATATATATATATGTCACTTTTTTCTCAAGATTTATTGCTCCACTCCAGTTGAGTATAAATATAGTAGGCCAATGACTTTTAATTGATGTTTATTCATCAATCATTCCTTTCACCGAAAGGGGGCCCAGCTACTTTGCATACGCACGCAATTGTGTTTATAATATACAGAAACGTTGAGTCTTTACGCGCAGTGTCAGGTTCGGACTGTCGTACCGAACTGGAAAAGGGGACATTGAATCTTTGGAATCAGGAATGTGACTGAGAGGCTGCTAGAAGCTTAAGCTGCCACTCTAGCCCACTTTCAAGGCGGGCTGAACGGAAAAGAACCACGGTCGATGTTGCTGAGGTGAAATAGTAATATAAAGTAGGCAACAAGGCGTAACTACCCACCAATAAGACCGGCGTAATATTCCATCTCATTTGCGGAACCGATACCAAACAGCATGTGCAACAGCAGCAGCAGGGGTTCATGGAAGATGGGGCGTGGTGTATCCAAACACTACTGCTAATCAACGTCAATTTTAGTAAATATTGTGAACATTTAATATATGCTATTTATCTACGTGTTGCATTTTAAAATGTTATCATTATGTAATTATTAAATAACTAAACATCGCTCCATGGGTGTGCGCACAGGATTCATACATTGAGTGATTTGCACTATCCCGGCCATACAATGAGTGATTTACAATATCCCGGCCATACAATGAGTGATTTACACTATCCCGGCTACAATTGATTGCTCATTTTGAGACAACAACTCATCATCATCATCCAGTGCCAGATCTGCGACAGACATCGGCGGTCATGGTTTTCCATTCATTCCTTTGCTCGGATGCTCTCAAAAAAGCTACAACTAATTCATATATATTAATCCATAATGATTAACCCAGTCTTAACCCCATTAATAGTAGACAACATGACATAATAGCTATCCATTTTGTAAAAATGAAATTGTCTTTTTTCTTAACAAACTCGATTACATGTGCTCACTTTATCTCCCTCCGCCCCTCCCACACCCCAACCGGGTAAAACAAACAATACATCATATAATTATATCTCTCTGCAGATTTGTAGCTCACAATCGGTCAGCATGTGCGGTACTGCGTATGCGTGTGTGTTATATGATTAATTAAACAACAACAGCAAAAAAAAAGAAACCGTAAAATAAAACTTAACTGAGCTTCAGATTCAATGAAGACTTAAGCGTTGCGTGGGACGCACATCGTGACAGCGCTGTTTCTAATCCTCTCAAAAATGGCGACAACGCGAGCTGAGTAGGCCCGCACAGCCATAGTGAGTTTATGTGGGTGACGTCACAGCTGTGATCTCTAGTACTATCATAACCTCTTTATGTATCATAGATCAACGCACAATTTTATACCAGCAAACGACTTTTGGTTTTGTTTCGGCTGCAAAGTTTAGAATCATAGTCAAAGTCATTTCTATTTAAACAACATGCCAAATAATGCAATTTCTTAATCTTTCAGCTTTTGAATTGTATGGGAAGATGGGGGAATTCCACACTCGGGGTAATTCCAAACCCCCCTCTTACAGCCCTAAGAATCAACAGAAATCTGTTTGACATTCAGCTTTAATCATTTGCTTCTGTCTACCATGTTATATTTTCCAATTCAGCTTTCATTTCTTGTATGTCTGTCTTTTTATATTCATTTTGGCATGTGTGCTCATGTGGGTGTGGAATTACCACGCAATATTACATTTTTAATTAGGTTTAAAAAATTGAAGTATGGGGATGGTGATATCATAGAATTCATATTATGTTGTGTTTCCTAACTTATCAGACCCAAAGTAAAACTCTTGTGGAGGATGTGTCCTCTTACTACATAAAGTAGCTTCTATAACACTTGTCTCACAATCCAATCGAAAAGTATGGAGTGGAATTCCCCCATTTTACTCTACGTTTTCTGCTTTCTGTGCTTATTTAGGTCTTTATTGTTTTGTTTTGTTTTGTTTTTATTGGGGAGGGAGACATACGGAAAACATAATGGTATTAATTGGCTGTAATCAGTGTGGCCAAAAATATAAAACAAAATTCAGACTCTTTTGAATCCTCACTCTGGGCATGAAAATATTGTTTTCATGTAAGACTTTTGAGAGGGGCCACTTGGCCACTAGACTAGTCATTTGAATTTTGGTGATTCAGATCTATTTCGTTAGCAAATATAAGTATGGTAGAAAAATTCATCACACTTGTTTAGGTGGAAGATCATGATTTATCCTTCCAGTAAAATAACCAATTGTAATTTCTCAGTGAACCTCGTGGTTGCAATGAGACAATTTCACTCGTAGGATAAATCATGATCTTCCGCCACGACTCGCATAAGGAATTCTTTTTCAATATATAAACACGCACGTAAACACATGTGAACAATGCCCGCAGCCTAGACGTTATGTAAATTCAAATTCCTAGCCTGCAAGCGCCTCTTGTTATCGTAAGTACCCTCTTACACGAACTTTTATGGCCAGTGACCCACATACGCAAGAGGTGAGAATGTAAATTTAGATGCGATAAAAATTACACCCCACACTGGTGCTCCATCATACGAGCGCACACATACGCGTATGTTAGAAGACAAGGCAAGAGAAGCCAGTCACAATGGAAGCTTTGAGCCTGCAAGGAAAAGTGGCCATTGTCACAGGTAGGGGTATCTCAAGTTTTCATATAAAGCGATTACCGATCAGTGTGGTTTTTTGTGTGTTTTTGTTGTTGTTGTTTTGTTTTTTTTTGGGGGGGTTGTAAAGTGTTTTATGGCGCTCGCAACTGCCTAAGGTCATATGAGCGCGCGGGACACACCTAATATTTTCAGTTGGTAGGAAATTTTGAATTTTGCACAGGTGGCGGCCGAAGCCTACTCTTATCGATTTTAGACCACCAAGGAATCTTTAACGTGCGCAACTTGAACACGGGCCCTCCGAGATTTTTCGCCCTTGTCCGAGAAGGCTAGGTGAAATCTTTCCTACTAAAAGATCAGGGGTGTGGCTGAAAGACAGCAGTAAGAAGAAGCGAAGGAGAAGCAGTAGAAAGGCTGCAGAAAGAATCAGGAGCCCCGAGGAAGGGGCAAAGGAGGTGAGGGGGTGGGACAGAAAGAGGAGACGAAAGCAGACAACAGAACATTGCTATAGAGCAGGAAATGAGGTGAAAGGAGACAAATTTAGAGAAGAAAATTTTTCGGTCGCTACCCGGATTCGAACCCGGGACCGTTGAATGAGAGGCCAACACCTTAACCTCTAGGCCACGAGAGCCCCCGATCAGAGTATAAAAATATAATGATGAAACAATGATAATAATGATAATACCAAAAATCACAATAAACAATACAAATAGGAATACGAATAAGAATAATTTGTTTAGAGAAGAAAAAGTCATGACATGTCATACTTTTTCAGTTATCTTATATATTTTTTG
>NW_004797512.1:706741-708905 GCF_000002075.1 Aplysia californica | reverse complement strand
CACACACACACACACACACCTACACACACAAGAATACCCTTTCTTTGGTCCGCCCCTCCCCCTCCTCCATCCATTGCTACAAATCTGCTTGCGAGGGGGAGGACCCAACGAAACGATGGGAACAAAACCAAAACAGCTAACAGACAGACTGAGGAAAAAATTACTGTAGCGTCAATTTTTCTGCGTGGCATATTCTTGGCGCGGCATATTTATTCTTTCCACCTTGGAAAGGGGAATACAGTCTTTACAGCAGTGTTTGTGGTTAAATGCCGCGGCGGCATGCGGCATAAAACAGTCTTAAAGGCTGAAAACATATGCCACGCACAACTGAAGTGCGCAGCGAAACGGACGAGCAGCTAAGTCGGAAGTGGTGATCCCATATGTCAGCGCGACCCGTCCGAAGGTGTTAAAAAAATGCGCTGAGCAGGCGTATTATTACAGCTCAGGGGTCCCCCCACCCCTCCCCCTTTTTTTTTGTTTTATCTCAAGGAGTTTATCTCCATAGCGTCGTGGAACACTCCGATAGCAGGGCGAGCATGTCCGCAGTATATTTTTAAGGTCAAATGATCTGTAACGTGCGCAACTGGCACACGGGATCTCCGTGATAATTTCAAACTTATCAAATGAGATAGCACTGACTTTGAGAAGCCCTCGTGGGCCGCTCGCTGATAAAAAAAAAAAAAACAATGCTGTTTCTGGGACATTTGAATAACATAATGACCCGGCACATCTAGCTCTCACTGGCAAAATTGAAGGCAAACGACGAAGGGGTAGACCCGAAGCAACTTAATTAATTGGATGGGTGATTGGGAAAGATCAGGACAATATAGCTTTTTTTTAGCAATCAAGCAAAGGGATGAATTGAGAACTGTGTCGCCGATGTCTGCTGCAGATCTGGTACTTGGTGAAGGAATCCAAGAAGGCTAGCTATTCCATCTTACCCACCTTACGATCAGGGGGATCTTACCTACCCTAAGACTACTGGTGTAGCTGAAAGACAGATGGAGCCAGGAGTTACAATGGAAAAAATCAGGAGTCAGGGAGAGAGGAACAGAGAAGAGGCCACGGGAGAAAGGTAAGATGAAAGCAGTGACAGAACAGAAGTACAAAAAGGAAAGTTTAAGAGAAGTTTGGGGGTTTTTCGTCGCTGACAGATTTTGACCATGGAACCTTTTGAATGAAAGGCGAACACCGTATCTTTAGATCACAAGATCTCTGGAGACGGTAAATGCGAAGAAATATTAGAAGTTTGAAAAATGTGAATACGGGTTGTGGAGACGATAACCAATTAATGTGATAATGAATGGAAAGCAAATGTTATAACAAAAAAATCCAAAAAGTATAGACTGCAAGTACATTTCTAGAGGACGAGCTTTCTATAGTATAAACGATGATAGCTCTCACGGTTTATACTTGGAATTTTGCCCACAACTTGGTTCCTGTGAGTGAATACTTTTTACGAAGTAGATCTACTTCACCTTTTTGTTAGGGACGTGCATCCCTCTCGACCCGGGTTGATCATGACAAGCAAGGTCGAATGGAGCTCCCTAAATAATATAATAGCATTTGTACAGCGTAAATCCCCGCTCAACAGCAAGCTCTATGCGCTTCACAATCTATATTATTACCCCAGCAGACCTGGGAGCATTCTGAAACAAACTCAACTTCCTGGGAAGCATACAGTGCAAGCAGCCATTTATAGGCGCTAAAACACTAACATACTGACAAGATCTTTCGCTGTCTATGGCCGGGTACCCAGTTCCACCTGGGTGAAGTGAGGAAAATTCGTGTAAAGTGCCTTTCCCAAGGACACAACGTCGGCCCGCGGCTCGAACCCCCGACCCCGCAACCTCACGAAATTGAGTCCCTTAATGATATAAATTCTGCTGATGCTGGCCTAAAAGCAGCTACATTTTTAAAAACAGAATAAATTCTTCTATCTGCGCTCCCCAGGCAGCAATTCTGGAATTGGCGCCGCAACGGCCAAGTTGATGGCAAGACGTGGGGCCCAGGTCACTCTTCATGGGCGGGACCAGGCTAAACTGGACGCGGTCAAGGAGGACTTTGAAACGGCTGGCATCAAGTCTGATGACGTAGGTGGACATATTTTGACAATTTCACTTCAGTTTCTAGTTTCCTTTTTTTTTTGTGCCGGTTTTGTGTT
>NW_004797512.1:696335-706434 GCF_000002075.1 Aplysia californica | reverse complement strand
TATATATATGTATAGTTTTTTTCAGTTCAAATATACACATAACAAATTCAAATGCCACGTAGAAAGACTAAATTACACCCAGCAATTCCAAATATACAATAAATGATGTTATAAAAGTCCTAATATAACAATAGCAAGTTCAAATGTAAACATTGAAACCTCAAATGTAACACATAGGCAATTCAAATATATAGCAATTTCAAATGTAGATATGCTTGAAGTGGGAAAAAAAAGCTAAAAGTATAAGAAAATTGTTACATGGTACGAGTTTTTTATTGCCACGACAAAGTAAGATGTAGGCCGTGTGGTGCAACAAGGGAAATAAATCACGTGAAACGAAACTAATAATTGTAAAAAAAACAACAACACACATCTTTAACAGAAACATAAAAATCAACAGACTGCTGGTGTATATAGAACTAATTGGATGAAATGAAAAGCCACGTTTACTTTCATTTATTTATTGCTGCACTAGAGCTACTGGGCAAGAGTTACCGTCCTTTGTTGGCGAGTCTTCTGAATGATCATTTAGTCCCTTGCTTCAGCGAACATCTGCCTCCAATGGTATTTCCCAAAAAATCATGTTTCAATGGTGAAATGGTATTGGTTTAACGCCCCAATCAACATTACAAGGTTATTTAATTTTAAGAGTCGAGATCTCCGAGATTTACGTTAATCTCCAAAAGGGTCGAGAAACGGGAAATTCGTGTTAAGTTCCTTTCCCATGGACACAACGCCGGACCGACTGAGGCTCGAACCCCAGAACCGGCAATCTCACGATTACAGGTCCGATAGCCTAACCACTAGGCTACCCGCTAAACTAAATCGTGCTTCCAAATTACGAAACGTAATTGCAGATGGCTAGACAAGGTATGAAGGTGGGAAGATATTTCACCTCGAGTCTATTTGATGAAACAAAACTGTAAAATGAAGTGAAAAATAGAAAAAAAGAAAATAAACACGTATAAAGCAGAAACGGATGGTTGTGATGAAAAAAAGATCAATTTGCTGGTACACACACACACACACACACACACACACACACACACACACACACACACACACACACACACACACACACACACACACACACACATTATATATAGGAGAGAGAGAGAGGGGGGAGAGAGAGAGAGAGAGAGAGGGAGAGAGAGAGAGAGAGAGAGAGAGAGAGAGAGAGAGAGAGAGAGAGAGAGAGAGAGAGAGAGAGAGAGAGAGAGAGCGTGAGAAATACGAGGGACGTCCAGAAAGTAAGTACCGTTTTAAAATAATTATAAAAGAAATAATTTTCCCAATCGAAACGATTTTTTAAAAATACCTCATACATTTGACTACTTCTACACGTAGTCACCAGAACTGTTGAGGCATTTGTCGTAGTGTGGGACGAGCTTCTAATGCCCTCGTCGTAGAAAGCTGCCGCCTGTGATGTCAGCCAATGTCCAGTCTCTCCTGTGAGATCAGCGTCTGAGTCGAAGTCCTGCCTGGCCAAACACTTTTTCAAATGCAGGAAGAGATGAAAGTCCCTCGGAGCCAGGTCTAGGCTGTACTGCCGGTGCTTCAACTGTTCCCATCCGAAGGAGACGATCAGGTTTTGGGTCTGTGCAGACTTTGTGTGGAGTTGCATTGTCGTGAAGCAGAACAACCCAATCGCTAAGCATCCCGCGTCATTTGTTTCGAATCGCTCTACGCAGGCCGCGTCGTGACAAAAAAAGTCATACGTACAGTGTTTTGGGACAGGCAAGGAGTTCTTTTTTAATAGAATTTTGGGGAAATGGGAAGACAATTAAAAGTGCGGATAACTTGAGAACGACAGATTAGATGTACGCCATTGGCCGATATTTATAGTAACAGCCATCTTGTTTGGCGTTATTGAGGGATTCCCACTTTGTTGTCGTTCATGGTGGCAACACGACCGCAAAGCACTATTGCAATATTTTTAAAGCTGTAGCTCACAGTGGTGTGGTGGCGGAGTGGTTAGTGCGTTTGTCTCCAAAGGAGAAAGTCAAGGTTCGAGCCTCGGTTCGGCAATGGATTTTTTTTCGCCCACCCACCTGTAATGAGTACCTGACTTCGAGTTGGGGAAGTAAAGGATTTTTTTTTTTTAATTCTCAAAAAATATATAAGATAACTGAAAAAGCATGTGATGTCGTGTCTTTGCTGGATTTGAAAAACACAAAAAATTGGTCATTTTCCTACAATGGCTGCCATTACCATGGCAACCGCTAGATTCATGCACAAAACAGATGATTGCAAATTACTCACAATACGACCTTTAATATATGAGTATATTTTGAAGTCTCTATAGTAGTGTGTTAGGTAGTGAGAAGCTGAAAATAGTGGGGTTTGTGTGATTGTATAATACATTTTGTCTAAGAATATAACATAATACGTGAATATGGTGGTAGATCTAGGTCTGGTAATTGTGCGATCTTGAATTAGCACGGACGCAGACTGCTGCAAAACACCGCATACACTTGCGGGTGACTTGCGACTGCCGACAGCCGCCATTAGCTTTGTTTACCGCGCCTCGTTTCACAATCAGTTGATGACCTAGATTTACGCTTAGAGGTCCCGTTTCCGCTCTCTATAATTAAATACTCTCTGATTGCACTAAAATACACCACCGCAACCCTACAGATACTTTGCTTGCAGTATGTTAAACGGCGAATATAGATATACTGCGCGGAGTAATTTATGCGAAATGTTATATTTCAAGTGGGAGACATCAGCTTATAAGGATTTATTTAACTGGAAATGCAATGCTAAAACAACTCCATGTATGGTATTAATACATGGTATACCATTGTCCCGTTTTACTTTACCCCTGTACTCATGCGACTTTCAACGTTTTCGTGTCTCAATGGGGGTAAAAAGATGTCTTTGAGGTACAACTTGATGACAGAGCGAGAGAGAGAGAGAGAGAGAGAGAGAGAGAGAGAGAGAGAGAGAGAGAGAGCAATAAAAATACCTTTTACTCCTCAAAATCCCCACTAACAATGATTCATGCTAGACGCTCAGAACAACTCAAACCATGTCTTGTCCTCAGATCCTCTGTGTGTGTGGTGACGTCACAGATGCCAGTGTGAGGGAGAAGCTCGTGGCTGAAACAGTCACGCGTTTCGGCCGGATCGACATACTGGTGAGCAGAACACACAAGAACCGTACTCATATGTTCTTTTTTCCTTTTTAATTTTTTAAAAACTGTTGCTATTTATAATTATTTCAATTCCCTATCTTTGAACACACACTGATACGTACCCCGTAGGGAAACAAGTACCGTTGTCTTGTGTTCTTTTTTTCCTTTTTAATTTTTTTAAACGGTTATGCTATTTCTGATTATTTCAATTCCCTATCTTTGAAATAATCATAAATAGCAACCTTTTATTAAGAAAATATAAAAAGGAAAAAACAGCAGCAACAACATATGATCACGGTACTTGTTTCCCTTTGATAATGGGGTATGCACTTAGCAGTGATGGATGTATGCTGTTTGATTATACATCATCGTCATCATCGTTGTAGACTCAAAAAGACTTTTTAAAAAGCGATGGTCACTGTGTAGAATTTTCAGAAATTTGTATACGTTCAACGTTTCGCTATCTTAGGGCTTCGTTGGGAACATTTAAAAAATACTATTAATGACTAAACTAGAACTAAACTATGGTAACTAAAGTGTGTACACACACGTCACAACGCTCAATGGAGCATACGAGAAACATCGGAAAGGCCAAAGAAAAGGAAAAGCTAAGGTAAGAAGGGGTATGAATACATGTATATATACATGTATACCGGCATATCAAAATAATGGTGTTGTCAAAAATTCATGGCGCAACTTTTCCTCAAATACCTCTTTATCGGGTGAATCGATGTCATCCACAGTTTGCACAGCACTTTGTATCAATTTGTACCTTAATCATATTTTTCCACAATAAATGAGACTAATCAAGGACCTTACAACAAATGGACCCTCCTCTCTCTCATGTACTAATGAAAAAGAAGAGGGATCACATTACTCCCATATTAAAATCGTTGCATTGGCTCCCCGTGTCAGATAGAATGCCGTATAAAATTGCAATATTATGTCATAAATGTGTCAATAACAAAGTTCCCTCATATCTTAGTGATCTCATCCAGATTTATATTCCGTCTAGATCACTAAAATCAGACAATCAGTATCTTTTAAGAGTTCCTAGAAAATGAGGGGGAAAGTTAGCTGAAAGATCGTTTGACGACCTTGTCCCATCAGTTTGGAACTCTCTTCCCCAACCCTTGAGACAAACAAAATCTGAGTCTAAATTTAAAATATCTCTAATTAAACATTTAATAACATCATTTTTATGTCAGTAGATTCATGTCCAGTACAATGTAATGTAAAAGACGATGCTTCCATTTATGTATTTTGCGAATTGTGTATATAATTATATTATGCATGTGCCTATGTCGTAACGATGAGTAAGCGTGCGTGATAAGCAAGTAGATTGCTAGATTTGTGTGTGTGTGTTTGTGTGTGTGTGTGTATGTGTGTGTGTTCGCGTGTGTGTTTGGCGTGCATGTGTGTGCACATGTGTGCGTGTAATGTGTGCATGTGTGTATGTTTGTGTGTATATGTGTGTGTATGTGTGTGTATACATATATATATATATATATATATATATATATATATATATATATGTATATATATTCGTACATGCATTTTTGTAAAGCGCCTAGAGCTGCGTTCATACTCTAGTGGGTGCTATAGAAATGATCTACATTATTATT
This sequence comes from Aplysia californica, assembly GCF_000002075.1. Classification (NCBI taxonomy): domain Eukaryota; kingdom Metazoa; phylum Mollusca; class Gastropoda; order Aplysiida; family Aplysiidae; genus Aplysia; species Aplysia californica. Next base: position 701,673 of record NW_004797512.1, on the reverse strand, counting down.
ATTATTATTATTATTATTATTATTATTATTATTATTATCATTAATATAATTATAGTTATTATTATTATTATTATTATTAAATGTACATTGCAATCTTTAGTTATCCACGGGGACAAACATCGGATGCGGTAATTTATTCGTTCCTATTTATATATTGTAAAACGTCTGTATTGTTCTAAATCTTGTGTGTGTGTGTGTGTGTGTGTGTGTGTGTGTGTGTGTGTGTGTGTGTGTGTGTGTGTGTGTGTGTGTGTGTGTGTGTGTGTGTGTTTCCACTTACAGATCAACAACGCGGGTGGCGGGGAACACAACAATTACCTCAGTGGCGTGACTCCCGAGGAAATGCACAAGACGATGGATCTGCTTCTCTACGCGCCCATATTTCTGTCACAGTTGTGTGTGCCACACCTAACTAAAACGAAAGGTCAGTCAAAAAACTAGGTCATGTATACGTCGCTGCTCAGCGGTAACGAGGCTTTAACAGGGTCCCCCCCCCCCCCTCCCCCGGTTCAAATACATTTTTTAACACCTATTCATTTCTACAGGGTCTTTTGGTAACTTTCATAATAATATGTTACATTGAATCTGAAAAGCAGATACGCACAGGTTCACAGAGAATACAGCAGAAATTGCAGAGCAGGTGGCAGCTTCAGGTAATCTCAAGAAAATCTAAGATGCGACAAAGATGTTACAACAAACTGGAATTGCCTGTAGAAGTTAGTCAACAATAGGGGGGCTCTCGTAGTCTTGACGCACGGTGTTCGCCTCTCATTCGATAGGTCCTGGGTTGGAAACCTGACATCGATAACAAAATTTTCTTCTCATATATCCACTCCGCCCCCCCCCCCCCCCCCCACTTCCTCAGGGCTCCCGACTCTTTCTACTGCTACTCCTCCTAGCTCCTTGCTGCTATCAGCCACACCCCTGGTCTTAGAGAAGGTAAGAAGTTGAGATCTAGATATCTAGATAAGATCAAACACGTAGCCTTTACGGAAAAAGGCGAAACAATCTCGGAGGCCTCGTGTGCAAGTTGCAAATGTTAAAGGTCCCTTGGTGATCCTGAAATCCTTAAAAGCAGGCCACCACTTTGACAAAATTGAAAATTAATTTCTAATAAAACTAAAAAAGCTTAATGTAAAAATAACCAACTTGTGTCCCAAGCGCTTATATTTTATTATACATAATATGTATTATGCAATTGCGAGCACCGTAAAGCTCTTGCAAAAAATTCAACAACGGGAAAAGTTTACAAGGGAAGGATGGGTAGAACACTTCTAGGAGCTTCGTATCAGACCAGCCCTAAATTACCCACCGGATACACCGCCACCTGAGAGCTGTGACTTTCCGACAGAGAAAGAAATAATTAATTGCTTATGCAATCAGAAAGCAAAAGAGTGAAAAGGTCCTGACTATAACACACCGCCCGAGTCGCTGAATCGGCTACGATTTGAGAAGAGTTGGACCTCGGAACAATTCCCCCATGATTGGAAAGAAAGTCACTTTAAGTTGCTACCAAAGAAGGGTGATTTGAATCGTTAATAAGATTACAAAGGAACAGCACTTTCTATCAGTACCATCAGATATTTGTCCGGATTCTTCGTGAGAGCATGAAAGAAATTGTGTGTAGACCTCAGGAATAACTAGTCAGGGTTCAGACTAAACTGTTCATGCGTCGATCAGATGGTGCCCTTAAAATATATTAGGTCAATTTTGGGAATGGAACTCCACCCCCCGGCCACACGCACACACTTTCTAGTCAGTTTCCTAGACTATAAGAACGAATTCAACAGCGTCGACCTCGAAGCATAGATCTAATTGGAAAGTACTGCAACATTGCAGAGTACCATTAAACAGAACAAATAGGAAGGATCGAGATGTAGTGTAATCATTTCACTATAGCTTGTTCACTCTCGTCTGTCCGCATTAAAAAAAAATTCTAGCTCATATTTTATTTATTAATATTTGCCCGCGAAACTTTGCATGACATTTTTGCAGGCAATGACCTGGCAAATTTTTTCTAACTTTACCCAGTAATAAAAACGTTTCTTTCTTTGGGCCCTAAATTAAAAACCATTCTTTTGGTGATACACAGTATTAGTAAAATAGATTAATTACTGTGACTTAGCGATCAACTTGCTTATTTTGATATAGCGACACAACCCTACCCCCTCATTTCAGTGTGTAGACTACCCCCCCCCCCCCCCCACACACACACAACACAATCCGTCTAAACAATTATGATCTCCACGTGAGTCTCCAGAAGAACTAACTCGTCTATTGGACGTATTTCGCCGGCACGAGTTGAGGTTTAGTCTTGGTGATAATAGGTCAACTGTTTATGTTTAGGTGTGTGTTGTTAATTTCCTATAATTTTTAACCCACTTTAAGCTAATATCAAAGAAGACGTATCGGAACCTTAGTTTGCAGTGACCTTTTAATGGGCTTCTTGGTTCTGTTGATCATTTAACTTTTAGACCCACTTTCAAAGACGTGTGAAGATTGAACAGAGCGAATTGTGTTTAGATCTATCTTGAGTTAACCGCAGTCAGACGAAAGTGAACAAGCTATAGAAGCTTCGAAGTGCAGACTGGATGGGAAAGAGATGTTTGCTGTCACCTTTACTTTTCTTACTCGCCATAGATTTGATAGTGAATCAACAACAAATATTTATATAAAAGATTTTAAAAGATTGATCGAATGGATACTTTAGGTACTCTTGGAGGATCTAGACATCTTCAGACGATTGTTCCTCAGTCATCAACCAATGAACGGAACTACCCCGGTCTTAGTAAGAATCTTAGAAAGCGCAGGCCCGAAAGAAATATTTCAAATGCACTCTTTTCGAGAATGTGTTCTCCATCGTTGATCCAATCAGAATTCTCAATTTTATAAAGATGATTGGTCATTCCTCCAAAATGTAGATAGTATTATTTTCAAAATGTAAACCACAGCAGCTATTTTTTCCAACTGAAATGTTTACTATGTATTTTTATTTGATTCAGCCATTCTTTGAAAGTAAGACCAAGCCGTGTTTTGAGCTGACGTGAATTTAAACAACTTGTGTTCCGCGCGCTCATACAGTCTTTTCACAAAGTTAAGGACCACTTACAAAAGTGCGCTCAAAATAAAAACCAGGAAACTTTCTTTTATGATTTCTGATTTTGAGGGTGGGTCCCTTTTGAGCGCTGGGAATCATGCGTTTGGGTTTCGATTGAGATGAAATTTCTTTGTTGCACTCATGGATTGATGAATTAAATGTATGTTAAAGAATGAATAATTTGATTCACTGATTTTTACTTTTCGTACACTGTTACATCTTTTAGTGAAGACTGTATGATTGTGTGTTGTAAAACTGTAACCAAACTGAAACTGAACTGAAGCATGCATTATAAAAATTACTTAAGTGTGTGAGTGTGTGGAGAGGAAGGGATGCGTCTCTCTCTCTCTCTCTCTCTCTCTCTCTCTCTCTCTCTCTCTCTCTCTCTGTGTCTGTGTGTGTGTGTGTGTGTGTGTGTGTGCCCGTGTGCGTGTGTGTGTGTGTGTGTGTGAGTATGTGTGTGTGTGTGTGAGTATGTGTGTGTGTGTGTGTGTGTGTGTGTGTGTGTGTGTGTGTGTCTGTGTGTGAGTAGAAAAAGTGGATATTGCGAATGCTTATCTTCTTTAATCGTCTTTAGTACTTTCGAAATAGATCTAATCAAGATGAGATTCCTCTCGAAATCATGATTCATGAGCATGAGAATTCCTGCTTGTTAGAGTTTTTGGAAGTAGAAAGCTAATCGTAAACCAAAAGACAATCCAATTTTTCCGAGGCGATCACACATTGTCTTAAAGAAAAGTTAACATCTTAAGTGGCTCATCTGGATCAATTATATTGTGCAATTTAATTGTCAATACTCGGAATTGGCAATTAAATTGACCATGTATTGGCGATATTGACGACTTGTGCAATTCTATTGAGTCAATCAGAACCAGATTGGTATTTTATAGCGCAAGTCTACTTGCTTGTACAATTTAATTGGCTGTGTGTGGCGACTTTCAATTAAGTTGTGCATTAATCATTTTTCTTCCAGATTTCGTACCATCATCATGTCTCGGGTGTCTGATAAAGAAAAAGACAGGGCATTTCAGTTGGAGTGTATCGAAGTTTACAAAAGTTTACCAGCCCTATGGAAAGTGCAGTGAAACGATTACAGTAGCAGGCACAAGAAAGATGCAGCTTACGACATTATATTTGTTTTAAAATTCCTAGAAAAGTAACAAAACTTGACAAGAGAAGATGTCGGGAGAAAAATCAATACCTACAGAACAAATTATCGCAAGGAATTAAGAACGTGCTTAACCCAGAAAAATATGGTGCAGGGACGGACCAGGTTTATGAACCAACTTTGTGGTGTTTTTACACACGTTTCCTTTTGGGGAAGTCGTCTTCGTTTACTGCAGCAACAGCAACTGCCACGGCGATGGCTGGGTCGAACTCACCCATCCTGTCTCAACGGGCTGCAAGACCTAAATGAGCCTGGTTTGCGTAATTAAATTGAGAGGCAGCGAGGTGGAATCAGGCTCTCATCAAGATAATCAAAGTGAAGAAACTTGCATTTTTCCGCAGGTTTGTGAATTTTCATCAAATTTTTGTTTTTTGGCTCAACACCTTTTATGCCCATTGAAGAAGTCATTTCTGTGTGGATTTTTCGGAAAAATCTTGATTAAAGGCACAAAATTGTAAATTTTCAGTTACCACGGACTCTAAAGCTAAGGAAATAACTAATCTTTGGCGGCCATTTTCTCACTAATTTTACTTCTGAAAACAGGTGACCCCCACCTCCTTCGTTCGCAAATAGCTCGATTTGTATTCAAGATAAATGGATATTTTTTCATCCAAATAAAAACAAGTGAATAAGCTTTAAGATGATACCAATAACTCTTCATGCCCAAAAATTGACGAGAGCCTGATTCCACCACGCTGTCTCACATTTGTCAATCCTATTGAGCTGTGAGTGGGCAACCTAAAAACTGTCAATTATATTGTGCAACCAGGATTGCACAACATAAGTGTTCGTGTATGGGCCCCTTTAGACACGTCGTCCTCTTGAACAGTGTCCTTACTATATTGATATAACCGCTTGGGGGAATAAATAGTTGTTAATGTAGGAGGTTTTCTTGAAAAGGTGGTCGTTAGAGCAGATTTGACCGCGCCCTTTGGCTGTTTCACCAACAAAGCAGGTGATTATTTCAAGAGTTATCTTTATATTTTCTTTCAGGCAACATCATCAACATCTCTAGCATTTTGAGCGCAGCGGTCGTAAGTATTCCCTAATCATTACTAAATGTGTGTGTGTGG
>NW_004797512.1:694345-696235 GCF_000002075.1 Aplysia californica | reverse complement strand
AACAATTATGATCTCCACGTGAGTCTCCAGAAGAACTAACTCGTCTATTGGACGTATTTCACCGGCACGCGTTGAGGTTTAGTCTTGGTGATAATAGGTCAACTGTTTATGTTTACGTGTGTGTTGTTAATTTCCTATAATTTTTAACCCGCTTTAAGCTAATATCAAAGAAGACGTATCGCAACCTTAGTTTGCAGTGACCTTTTAATGGGCTTCTTGGTTCTGTTGATCATTTAACTTTTAGACCCACTTTCAAAGACATGTGAAGATTGAACAGAGCGAATTGTGTTTAGATCTATCTTGAGTTAACCGCAGTCAGACGAAAGTGAACAAGCTATAGAAGCTTCGAAGTGCAGACTGGATGGGAAAGAGATGTTTGCTGTCACCTTTACTTTTCTTACTCGCCATAGATTTGACAGTGAATCAACAACAAATATTTATATAAAAGATTTTAAAAGATAGATAGAATGGATACTTTAGGTACTCTTGGAGGATCTAGACATCTTCAGACGATTGTTCCTCAGTCATCAACCAATGAACGGAACTACCCCGGTCTTAGTAAGAATCTTAGAAAGCGCAGGCCCGAAAGAAATATTTCAAATGCACTCTTTTCGAGAATGTGTTCTCCATCGTTGATCCAATCAGAATTCTCAATTTTATAAAGATGATTGGTCATTCCTCCAAAATGTAGATAGTATTATTTTCAAAATGTAAACCACAGCAGCTATTTTTTCCAACTGAAATGTTTACTATGTATTTTTATTTGATTCAGCCATTCTTTGAAAGTAAGACCAAGCCGTGTTTTGAGCTGACGTGAATTTAAACAACTTGTGTTCCGCGCGCTCATACAGTCTTTTCAAAAAGTTAAGGACCACTTACAAAAGTGCGCTCAAAATAAAAACCAGGAAACTTTCTTTTATGATTTCTGATTTTGAGGGTGGGTCCCTTTTGAGCGCTGGGAATCATGCGTTTGGGTTTCGATTGAGATGAAATTTCTTTGATGCACTCATGGATTGATGAATTAAATGTATGTCAAAGAATGAATAATTTGATTCACTGATTTTTACTTTTCGTACACTGTTACATCTTTTAGTGAAGACTGTATGATTGTGTGTTGTAAAACTGTAACCAAACTGAAACTGAACTGAAGCATGCATTATAAAAATTACTTAAGTGTGTGAGTGTGTGGAGGGTATGGTATGTGTCTCTCTCTCTCTCTCTCTCTCTCTCTCTCTCTCTCTCTCTCTCTCTCTCTCTGCATCAACGCGATATTTTCATTTTCATTTTCCTTACATGTGCCAATATTTTCATTTATTGTCCCTCATGATCCAAGCCTCCTCCCTACCCAGATTTATTTGCTATCTTTGTTATTTTTTTTTCTACTTTTTTCCACGCCTCTTCTTCTCTTGTCTTCTCACGTTCGTATTCCTTCTCTATTTTTTTCTTTTTTTTAAAAAAAGATAAAATTTCTTTGATGCTCAAAAACAATATCTTAATCTTTCAAATCATGAAAAGCAAGAACAGCCTTTGCTTTGAGTTTGCTCTCGAATATAGGAGTGTATACTCACGCCTGAATGCAAGAATGTATGCGTGTTTATGTATGGACATGCGCATTTTCTGGTACATATTGAATCGGTATGTGTGCGAGTGTGTGTGTGTGTATGTGTATGTGTGTGTGTGTGCGTGTGTGTGTGCGCGCGCGTGTGTGTGTGTTTGTGTATGTGTATATGAGTGAGCAAGCACGCGTGCGTCTGAGCAACAGAGTGGGCGTCACCCTCCCCCTTGACCCGAGTTCGACCTTCTAATCAAAGCCGTACTCTTTGTCTCAGGGTGTCCGGTCTCTTTCTCTCTCTCTCTCTCTCTCTCTCTCTCTCTCTCTCTCTCTCTCTC
>NW_004797512.1:683447-690947 GCF_000002075.1 Aplysia californica | reverse complement strand
CTCTCTCTCTCTCTCTCTCTCTCTCATGCTTCCTCTTTCTCTTTTTCTTCCTATTCCCTGTCTCTCCCGTTTTACTACGGTAAGAAAACCAAAAATATATCTCAGCAAAAAGATACGATTTCTAACTGCTTTTTTAAACATTGCCGTGGAACCGGAGTCTTCAATATATCTGTGTAAGTCATTCCAGGTCAAAGAAGCATAATACAAAAAGGAAACATGTCCATACAATTTGCAGGTACTAATGGTTTTCGTAAAACTGTTAAATCACCTTTACCTACTCCTTTGATCCACATTACTGCTGGACGCACCTTATAGATACCTGGAGCCTTTCCCTACTCTTCCGCTAAGGCCGCACTGGACCAGTTCACGAAGTATGCAGCGACAGGTAAGGAGTTTTGGTAATAGTAAACTTCAACCTCACATACAGTGTGTTCTGAACTTGGGTTGTTTTGGGGAGTTTTTAAGCCTATCCATCCATTTTGTGCAATCCTATCGGAGACGGACGTTAAGTTCGGAGGACACCTCTTTTCAAATAACCTTTTTGTGTTGAAAGGGTGTTAATTAAAATATACAAAGACCAATGGAAAACGTTGCTTGACTTACTACCAAGTACATCTGATGCATCCACTTTAGTGCTGGGCACTGAGTCGCTTTAGCAAAATCAGAATAATTTATTAGTGCACCTCTTCGGTAAATAATAATATGTTATAAACACTTCGGCAAATGGGTTAGAACCACTTCGACAAACCGGTTAGCATCACTTCAACAAATGGGTGCACCCACTTCGGTGAACGGGTCAGGAAAGAGAGTTTGGAGTCTGAATTCGGATAATATAATTTTATTGAGGATTATCCGATTATTCGGATATTTATCCGGATTTTGCCCACCTTTACTCTCCATGGGGCCTCATTTGGGTCGCTGTGACATGAGCGAAAGTCGCTTTTCACTCATTTTATGAAGGGGGTCGAGACTTTCGAGACTTATTTTTAAAAACCCATAAGTGTATTGGTTCAACACCCCCCCCCCTTTTTTCAGTGGTAGATTGTTTAAGAGTCAGGCTCTCCGAATTTAACATCAATTAGGTTAAGGGTCTCGAAAGCTTCACAAAATTACCCGAGTTCAAGAACCCCCATCAGGAATTCGAACCTGGAGTGGTCAATCCGTAGTCCAGAATGCTATCAACTAAGAAAACGGAGTGCCCTATATTTTGTTTGTGGCTCTGATAACGTTTGTGGTATCCTGAGAACACCCCCACCCCCCACCCCCCACCCCACTCCACCTTTTACACTGATTCAAAATCTCCCAACGTCTGAAGACAGCAGGTCACCTTTTGTGGCTCGTATGAGTGAGAGTCAGGGGCCTTTAACTTTTAGACAAATAGACGTTTCACGTTTATAAAGATTAAATCTGTGATCCCTACCTTGCAGAACTAGACTTTTACTTACATAACGTCCACCTTGGAGAATTGATATTATATACATGTACAAATAGACCTTTTACTTTCATAAACATCACTATATCATGATCCCTACCTTGTAGACAAATTGACTGTACTTCTGTGATCCTTACCTTGTAAGCAAAAAGACTTTTTATTTACATATGAATATTACTTTAGTGATCTCTACCTTGTAGAAAAATGGACTTATATTGATAAGCAGTACTTCTGTGATCCCTACATTGTAGAAAAATGGACTTATTTTGATAAGCATTACTTCTGTGACCCCTACCTTGTAGACAAGAGGACGTTTTATTTACATAAATATTGCTTTAATTCCAATGTCAAGTCTGTGCTCCTCTACGGCTGCGAAACTTGGAAGACACCAAAGATAGTGCTGAATAAAGTCCAGACTTTCATCAACAGATTGAGGAGTATTCTAAGAATTAAGGGGCAGGATAGAATAAGAAATGAAGAGCTATGGGAAAACAGGACACAGGATATAGAAGTAGAAATAGGACTAAGAAAGTGGCGTTGGATGGGACACACCTTCAGAAAGCACAGCGGAAACATCACAAGACAGCCACTGCAATGGAACCCACAGGGAGCTTGAGGCAGGGGTAGGCCACGAGAGACATGGAGGAGATGTGTGGATCTCCCAGCATCTGGAGGCAGCGGGTCACCTTTTGTCGCTTGTGTGAGTGAGAGTCAGGGGCGAAGGCTGACTTGTTTGAAAGGGTAAATAAAATCGTGAAATGGTATGGGTTTAACGCCCCTATCAACACTAATAGGTTATTTAAGGGGCGGGACCTCCTAGTTTAACGTCCGTCTCCGATAGGACCGAGCCAAGTGGGAAGTTCGTGTAAAGTGCCTTTCCCAAGGACACAACGTCGGACCAAGCTGAGGCTCGAACCCCGAACCCACAATCTCACGATTACGAGTCCGGTAGCCTAACCACTAGACTAGGCTACCGACGCCACTGGGTAGACTCACCCTTTTTAAAACTCATTTAGAGGGTGTTTCAAAGGTACCAAGTGGCTTTTTCCATGCTTCAATTATGGGGCAATAACTCTTGTTGCTGGTCTCAAGCAAGACAGAAACGTTTGATTTCCAAAGAGAATATTATAACATATTATCGATGGTGTAAACTTGAGTCTTCTACCGTTGGTCGTTATTTCGTTATGGCCAAAACAGTTTTTGGTGTTTCTTTTGTACGTTATATATTTGATGTATATTTGATACATTATTTGATATATTTTATGTATTTGAAAGGATCGCTGTATAATGAAAGGGCTGGATTGCTTGAAACGCGTCATTGTGTAAGCTGTGGAAATTTATTGTCAAGCGTTTAGAGCTTCCAGTGAGTGGAGTCTATACAAAAAAAATCTTTATTATGATGATATTTGTTGTGGTTTTTTCCAGAGTTTGGGAAGAGTGGAATTAGAGTGAACTCAATAAGGTAAGCAATTATAGCTTTTTCACTTTCGTATGTCCGCATAAAAAAAATCTACAGGCCAGAGACCAAGTAAAAATCTTTTTTTCTTAAAACTTGATCCTGCAATTTAAAAAAAGATTCTCTGTTTGGGCCCTTTATTAAAACCGCTCTTTGGATACGTACGCAGGTTCACTAAAGTTAATGACTCATAGTAACTCATCCTCAAATTGCTCATTTTGAGACAACGACATCACCCCCCCTTCCATTTCAGTTTGTTAAGCCCCGGTTACACGCATCGATAACTTGTATCAGATTCGTCGTATGAGAGAACTGTTCGTTTTATCGAACTGTGTTGTCTGTTTACACGTTCCATTCTATCGTCCAGTTTTCTTTCGATTGAGGAGTTCCTCTTCATGAAGCCACCTTGTCTCTTTGCGACGATAGGGATTTGCTTGCTCTCTATGTGAAGGTTTTGAGCTCTGGACCTAATGAATGAAAGGCGAACACTACCTCTAGATCACAGAAGCCCCCCCCCCCCCCTTTCCCCTGTACATTTTGATATAGCAGAACAGTGTCTTTAGAAAAGGGTGGCCATACTGTAGGCCTACCGTGCTGTGTGTAGAACGGGGAGCTTGACTGCAGATTCGTAACGCATCGAATGGCCTTGATGCACAGCTTCACAATTGACTTACTTACTTTTACTTTTCATCCTGTGTTGCCGTTAAGCGTCGAGGGGACATGCAGTTTTCTATGGTAGGCCAGCTCCGCAGCTCTTTCAGTTGTTGTGTTATGTTTTCTTAGGATTTCCTTGACACCCTCGATCCACCTTTTGCGTGGCCTTCCTCTTCCTTTATAGCCTGAGTGCTTGGTGTTGTAAGCTCTCGAGGCTGGCTGGTCAGGTGACATGCGTAACAGGTGGCCAAACCATTTTATCCTCTGTCTTTCTATGTAATGCAGGCGGGACTCAGTGCCGATAGCTGCTCTCACGTCTTCATTTCTCTGCCTGTCTCGTCTTGTGATGTTAAGGGTTTTGCGGAGACATTTCATTTCGCATGCGGTGATTTTGCTTTCATGGGTTTTGCTTAAGGTCCAGGTCTGGCACTGATAACATAATATTGGTATGAATATTGAGGTGATAAGCTGTCTCTTTGTGTCCATGGAGATGTTTGGATGAGATAGGAGGGGGTGTGAGCTGGTAGGTGACAGCGTTGGCTTTTTGAGTTCGCATTTCTATTTCTCTGTCTATGGACCCGTTTTCAGAAAAAGTGCTGCCAAGATATTTAAACTCTTTCACCTGTTCCAGTTGTTTACTATCAACATGGATGTTCAGGGGACTATGGTTTCGGCTCACTTTCATAACTTCTGTTTTTGATGTGCTTATTTTCATGTTCAAATGCTCACAGGTGTTGTTGAGTTCGGTAGTGTGATTTTGGAGGCTTTGTTGGTCATGATGAATAAGACATTGGTCGTCTGCGAACAGAAATTCATTTAGGCTTTCTGGGCTTTGGTTTGCTTCTTGCGTTATTCAGTCCATATATATTATAGACAGGAGGGGAGATAGAACGCATCCCGGTCGTATTCCAGATCTTACTTTGAAACAGTCTGTATTGCCTTCCTTCGTACTTACCGAGCTTCTGCTGTTGATATATAGAGCTCTGACATTATCTAACATTTGTCCTATGACGCCATACTTTTCGAGTGTCTTCCAGAGCTTTGTATGGTTTATCCTGGTCTATAAAGACGATGTTGGATTCTTTGTTGTGTTCGATTGTTTTCTCGCATATCTGTCGTAATGCGAATACGGCATCCGTGCATCCTCTTCCCTTTTGGAATCCAAACTGAGCTTTGTTCAGATTTCTCTCTACAATAGGTCTTATGCGCTGCTCTAGTATCTTGACACACATTTTTCCTGAGAGGCTTAACAATGAGATGCCTCTATATGTTGTTCAGTCGCGTTTGTTGCCCTTTTTCCCATAATGGTACCACTATGGCTTTCTGCCAGTCTTCTGGGCATTTTCTTTGTTCCCAGGCTCTGTTGAAAATACGCCTCAGCCACAGTATACCGGTGTTTCCACAAGCTCTTATGGCTTCCGCTGTGATGTCATCTGGTCCTGGGCTTTGTTTTGAGTGCCTTTTCTTTTTCACTGGGGAGTATGGGTGGTTCTGTTTGCTCTCCATGTGATGGTTGGAACTTCTTGTTGCCAATAGAGCATTTCGAGTTATATTACCACCACTGAACATGTTCTTTATTACTAGCGTGAATTCCGAGTACTTGGTGGTATAGTAGATGTTGTGGGCTCGGCCACCACCCGGGAAAAATTCAAAGTTTCCTACCAACTGAAAATGTTTAATGTGTCCCGCGCGTTCATATGACCTTTTGATGCAGTTGCAAGCTCCACAAAACACTTAACAAAAAAAGAACCCCCCCCCCAAAAAAAAAAACCCACCCAACAACAAAACAACAGCAATAGGCGAATAATGGTCCACGATGCAGGTGCCATGGATGGTTTCCAGGTACAGAAAAGGTTCATAGCGGGAGAAAAATAAGTGAAGCAACGTTGGTGTGCACCTTGCAACCGACTTCATTGAATCCGAGATGGCTTATGTATGTGTTCGTTGAATCTCAGTTATTTTTTAATGCATTTTATGAATTTTAAAAAAACCCCAAAATCTAACCTAATCTAATGTAGTGTAATAACTGGCTTTCGGTTCCTCTCCAGTGTGGCCTTCGCGCCTGCAACTTTTGACGTCGCTCAATAAGTGGAACAAGAGTAGACGGAAAAGCGGGAAAAAGAGTACAGAAGACAAAACAATTTCAACTAAAATCGACTGATTACTATTTTTATAAATGGAAACCTATCAGCTTAGAATGCTCAACGGGGCGTTCTTAAACGTGGTGTTTTTTGTTGGGTTTTTTTTTTGCATTTTCAAAGCTCCCAATAGCCCGATTTTATTGGAGATGGACATAAAATTCAGAGGGTCATGGACCTGTACCGTAGGCGATAATTCCAACCTTGTAGAAAAAACAATTATTTTGTTTGACTTACATGAAGAATACTTCTAAGATCGTTACCTTGTAGTCGAATGTTATGATCCATACCTTGTAGACAGACTTTTTAGTTACATGAACATTATGTCTATGATTTCTACCTTGTAGACAAATAGACGTTTCACTTTTATAAAGATTAATTTTGAGATCCCTACCTTGCAGAACTAGACTTTTTCTTACATAACGTCCACCTTGGAGAATTGATATTATATACATGTACAAATAGACCTTTTACTTTCATAAACATCACTATATCATGATCCCTACCTTGTAGACAAATTGACTGTACTTCTGTGATCCTTACCTTGTAGGCAAAAATGCTTTTTATTAACACATGAATATTACTTCTGTAATCTCTACCTTGTAGAAAAATGGACTTATTTTGATAAGCAGTACTTCTGTGATCCCTACCTTGTAGACAAGTGGACGTTTTATTTACATAAATATTACTTCTGTGATCCATACCTTGTACACAAATTGACTTTTTTTTATTGATAAAGATTACTACTGTGATCCCAACTGTATTCCCACAGACCTGGTGCAGTGCTCACCCCAATATACTCCAGAGGGAAGGTGCCCAAGGAAGTAGCTGACGAGGTACGCATGCCACTGAAAAAGTTTTGGAAAATGGGAACTTTTTAATGTATCAGTCGACACACTTTCGATCACTTAAACGGGGTGCCCACTACGGCTGGGATCAACCGATCGGGCCGATCGCCCTACTCGATCGCCTAAAAAACAAACGTGTCTGTTTTCAGTTTCAGGCGATCGAGTCCGGCGATCGGCCCGATCCAGCCGTAGTGTGCACCCCGTTTAGAAGGCTCGCTTTTGTCGTGTCTGTCTGTCACGGCTTATCTGGGATGAAAGGGATACTAGAGTGTATCCCAGCAGAATATAGATAGTCGATAAAAAATTCTCACTACTCGAGTGCTTTGTGTGCGACAACGAAGCGCTAAACACTCGCACAACGGTCGGCGGGCTTCTACAAGTGTCTGGTCTGAAACAATCATCGGCTTCACGCTTCCCCCCGTAAGTCTCTCCTCCTGTAATCTCTTTTTAAAAATATATGTTTCTAGTCTTTTTCCCAGTTCCGATCTCTGAATGTTTTTCTTAGTCTTCCACAGTCTCTTTTGTCTGCAACTTTTATTAGCTAGAGCAAGATATCCAGTGCTATTATGTCGATTCAAGTGTCATGGAAAGTGCACTTAACTGTTTCTAATCTTTTATTAGTGATTGTCATCAGTGGTTGCAGGTTCGGTGTTCGAGCCTCAGACCTGATTTGTGTCATTAGGAAAGGCACTTCGCACGAATTTTCCTCATTCTCCCAAGTGAGACTGGGCCATATAAAGCGAAAGATCTTGTCAGCGTGTTAATGTTTTAGCGCCTGTAAAAAAATGGCAGCTTTCACTATATGTATCGCAGGAAGCTGAAATTCTTTCAGAATGTTATCAAGTCTTAATGTAATAATATAGATTGTAAAGAACATAAGAGTTTGCAGTTGAGCTCAAATTTGCTTTATAAAAATGCTATCTATCTATCTATCTATCTATCTATCTATCTATCTATCTATCTATCTATCTA
>NW_004797512.1:680633-682897 GCF_000002075.1 Aplysia californica | reverse complement strand
TGCAAGCGACGTAAAACCCTCTACTATAATGAAAAATGATGTTCATATCAACAAACAGGAACAACAAGCTCAATCCCGGATTCTCCTTCGGAGAGAACGTTATACTTGTTGTGCTATACGCTACCTCCCTTCCTTTACACCACAATTTCTTAAATCATAAAATGTGAGGCGGCGTGGTGGAATCAGGCTCTCGTCAATTTTTGGGCATGTAGAGTTATTGGTATCATCTTAAAGCTTGTTTACTTGTCTTTATTCGGGTGAAAAAAATATCCATTTATCTCTAATAAAAGTCGAGATATTTGCGAAAGAAGGAGGTGATGGTCACTTGTTTTCAGAGGTAAAATAATTGACAAAATGGCCGCCAAAAACTAGTTATTTCCTTAGCTTAGGAGTCCGTGGTAACTGAAAATTTACATTTTTTGTGCATTTAATCAACGTTTTTGAGAAAATTCCACACAGAAATGAGTTCTTTAAAGGGCATGAAAGGTGTAGAGCCAAAAAAACATAAAGTTGATGAAAATTCACAAACCTGCGGAAAAATGCAAGTTTCTTCACTTTCATTATTTTGACGAGAGCCTGATTCCACCACGTTGCCTCACAAATTTTAATGTTGCTACCGTCTCACGCTACACCCACCCCTAGCATCCCCTCGTCTCCTGCCACTCCGACACCCTTTGCCACACCCTATCCCCCCACCGGCCTCACCCTCTTCTCTGACTTCTTGCATTCCATCCCTACCGAATCAGTTCCTTGTGGCCAGCGCTCAGTCCTCTCTCCTTGGTTTTAACGCCAACCCGGAAGACATCTCCGAGATCATCTCGTTCTACGCTTCGGACGCCGCCAGATTCATCACAGGAGATACCAACACTTGCGATGCCGGGCTCACTGTTCCTGTGGTCTTCAAAGGACTGTGAATGGAAGTTCTATTCCTTGGTCTGACATAACAGAAGGTGGTCTTCCATTTTCATCACTCTGACGAAAAGTAATAGTACTGTATGTGTATTGTATATGTTGTGGATTAAGCAACATTGATGTATAACTATATATGCGGGCGATCAAAAGAAAGGTATCCCTTTTTGATCGTGTAAAAGATCTAGTCTTATGACTCTTTACGCTTTTCCTTTCACGTGAGTAATGTAACCTAGTTTAAAAAGTAGATCTTGTTATATTATAGAAATAGCATTTTGGTGCTTCAATTAGTGAGCATGAGCATTTAAGATAGAAAATAAACATTTTTTCTTGACCACTTGGCGGATTTTTTCTTTCCTTTGGCTATTGTTGTTGGGTTGTTTTTTGTTTTTGTTGGCCTTTTTGTGTTTTTGTAAAGATGAACATTTTAGGGAAGAACATTTTCCGTCACTGTCAGGTTTGGAGCCCGGGACCTAATGAATAAGAGGCGAACACCGTAACATCTAGACCACGAAAGCCCCGTCTTTGATTTATCAAAAACGGCTTCAACATGTAATACGTGATTTAAAAAAAAAATTTTTTAACACTTTAGTTGCTGGTACAGTATAGGTTTTCATGACGTGCTTTTCAAATGGTGAAATGAGGTTCTTTTTTTGTCCATGATCTGGCATGACAAGAGGTAACGCTTCATAGCGCCCCCATGCCTATATTGTGTGATAGTGCCTTCATCACGGCTGTCAAGCTCAATCGATCAAGCGGTTCAACTCGAATTACACTTAAAGTTGCGGATCAAACTGGATAAACATTCATTAAGAGATATATTCACAACCTGTACTTAGTCATTATGGAAAATTTACTTATCAAATGAGTGTTAAATGTGATGTGATGTTGGCCAATGGCCTTAAACACTGAATTAACTTACTTACTTACTTACTCCCTGGTCTGATATTAGATATATTATTATCATGTATAATTGTTCGCCGGGCAGGCTTACATCTATCGGAACATACATGATGTGACATTCTTTTGGATTGGTTGTTTTCAGACTACAGGTACCCTAGCTCCTGAAATAAACCACAATATGTTAAAATAGTGGGTACAAACCGATGTTATCAACTAAATCAACCTTTACATTATTTTTTTTGAACACCTTGTTCTCCTATAATTACCACCCTTCCCCCCTCGTCCCCCTCCCTCTCCTCTCTCTCTCTCTCTCTCTCTCTCTCTCTCTCTCTCTCTCTCTCTTTCTCTCTCTCTCTCATTCTCTCTCTCTCCCTATCTCTCTCCCTATCTCTCTCTGTCTCTCTCTCTGTCTGTCTGTCTGTCTGTCTCTCTCTCTCTGTCTCTCTCTCTCT
>NW_004797512.1:670626-679754 GCF_000002075.1 Aplysia californica | reverse complement strand
GTCTGTCTGTCTGTCTGTCTGTCTGTCTGTCTGTCTGTCTGTCTGTCTGTCTGTCCTTACAGAGGGTGAGTTGTACGAAGGCACACCTGAGATACGTATAGTCAAACCTCGTTATACCGCATTTTATGGACGGGCGTGGGGTAAGTGGTACAGGGGGTGGTAGTAAAACAGGATAGCACCAATTGCCACCTTGACTAGTGGAACACTGGTAGAAACTAGAGACAAACTCTGACTATCATTGACTCATCTAGATCTGTATGTGCGATAGTCACGTGCAAGGGGAAAGAAGTAGCAACCAATTACATGCGCATCTCCAATCTGAACTTAACGTAAATTCAAACAGCAAATTTCTGTAGGATCAAAAGCTGAGCTAGAGCGTCATGGGCTCTGTAGATGTACATTTCGTTGTACCCGTCTTCACCATACCCTCCTCTCGTCACACCATCCTCTCGCCATACTCTCCTCTGTCCTCGGGCTGCCTCCGACTTTCACGTAGAGGAGCGTGAGTCTCCACAAGATAAAAGTCTCACAGACGCCCGCCAATCTTTTGGTCATCGGGCTGATATCTAACATCGCGAGACGTTTTTCCGACACGCTAAGGTGGTGCAGTTCCTTGGACGTTTCTCAAAGCGACTTCGACATATCAATCCAATTTTTTTTTAATATGTTGGCTAAAGCCTAAAAGTAATAGCGTTTTCCTAATCAGCACAACGACCCAGGACGTGACGATCCAATGGCTTTCCAACTTGGCTGAAACCTCAAGGAAGAGTAGAAAACTATAGTCAGTAGCTCTAGTCATTGGTGGCGGGGAATGGGCAACATGAACCCTACCGGAACTGCACGGTCACATGGCAGTTAGGTTATCCAGCCTCATGAAAACCGTTGTACCCGCCTGTCTTCAACATGCATGGCATCTTCTCAAGGTGGGCAGGCAGTCCACGGACACACACAAGTTCTCAATGTCATGACGAAAAGAATGGAACTTCGTGCAAGCTCGGACGTCGTCTTGTAAAACAAGGTCCGCGCCAGTTCGCTACTGGTGGCACATACAGAAATGTATTAAAGACTTCCGTTTTAGCAGGATTGCTGAAGGATGTAAATGTTTTGATTCTAAAGTCAAAATGGGTTAAAATCTTGGTTTGTGTCTTCCGTATGTTTTTATGTGTGTGTGTGTGTGTGTGTGTGTGTGTATGTCTCTCTCTGTGTGTGTGTGTGTGTGTGTGTGTTTTATTCTTTACATCATTGAGGTAAGTTCCAATAATCTTGTTTTGGTTATCATGTTTACTTTTTTAGTGCTTCCGTGTGTGTGTGTGTGTGTGGTTTATTCGTGACATCATTGAGGTAAGTTCCAATAATCTTGTTTTGGTTATCATGTTTACTTTTTTAGTGCTTCCATCGTTTTAGTCACACTTATTGTACCGCTTGGGATACTCCCCATTGTTCGATTAGGGTGACCTTCACCGATAGAGATACATATTATGATATTATGCTAAATATGCTAGAGTAACAGCAGTGGAGGGTGGGTGATATTTAAGGGGTCTGATATTTCTTGTCTAATTTTTTTTTTCTTTTTGCTCTTTTCTATCTTCCCTATTATCCATTCACCTTTTACCAGATACGTTCCTTGTGTTTTGTGTTACTCCCTATTTTGTATTTACTTTATTTTTTTTCTTTTGTTTCTAAAATTTGGAAATGACGCGTCTTCTTTTAGTGCATGTTTAACTTTTTAATGGATTTGCGCACGAGTGCGTTGTTAGGGTAAATATCGGAAATTCCCGTTTTATTATTTTTAATTTAATTTTTAAAAATTGTTCGTGGGTACGTATTGCAAGGGAAATTACCCATGAATAAATACAGATGGATTAGTCCACAAATGCTTACTTCCCTTGCATTTCTGATTTC
Organism: Aplysia californica; assembly: GCF_000002075.1. Taxonomy (NCBI): domain Eukaryota; kingdom Metazoa; phylum Mollusca; class Gastropoda; order Aplysiida; family Aplysiidae; genus Aplysia; species Aplysia californica. The sequence goes on along the minus strand of NW_004797512.1, from coordinate 677,852 downwards.
ATCAGGAATCTGACATAACAGGACTATTTCTCTGATCCCACCATCCCTGTTATATCAGGTTTCCACTGTATTGTGTGTTCAAAGTAAAGCTGTAAAAACTGACTTTGTCATATCTACTGGAATCTTACCGCTGTTATAGATATGAGTAGAATTTAAGGGCTTTATTGTTATAATGTCAGTGGCTTGTTCTTCTAGTACGACAATCATTTCAACTGGGATTTTTTTCTGGCCCTGAGCCTTTTCCTTCTTTCATTTTCGTAATGGTAGCTAGTACGTCCATTTATTTACATGTAAAATTCTTTATTGCCGATTTTTTCTCCTCTATTATCTTTGAAATGTTCTTCTATGAATTCTGACCATCTGTTGAAGACATCCCTTTTTCCCATTAAAATATCTCCTCCTTATTTGAGCATCCTTTCTTTTATCCCACTTACTTCTTTCATTTTGGAATGCATGTATATTTGCTGTCTTTGTTTTGATTATTCTCTATTTGTTGACACTGATCATGTATCCATGTTTCTTCTACTTCGTTACATTTTTTTCTTCATATCCCCTTTTAAGATGTTATACTTTCCCACATTTTATAGTCTGGTGTAGCCAGATAATAACATGTTGCTTTATCTGAATATAAAATTATCAGTTTTGTGTGTTTGTTTGCATAAAGAGAGGCACATTGACACAGCAATGCCCATCCATCAGTATTGCCTTTCTCACTGTGGGTCAGGATATAGGCCACGAGCAAACACTTTCTACCTTTCCATGTCCTAGGCTAGTCACTTGATGTCATTCCATGTCTTCCCATGTTTCTGTTCATCTATTCCAGTGATTCTTCTCCAGGTTCCACGCGGTCTTCCCCCTAATCTTTTACCTTGTGGATTCCAATCTAACACTGTCCTTGTTATGTAGCTGCTTGACTTCCTGAGCGTGTGTCCAGTCCATCGCCAACGCCTTCTTCCCACCTCGTCTCTGACTGGGTGCTCTCTCGTTCTTTATAATACTTCCTCGTTGGTGACCCTGTCTGTCCATCTGATCCTAGTAACTTCCGTTGTTCAAAAAAGCCCGGATCCTCTTTATGCAAATCTGAGATGCGTTCCATGTCTCACATCCAGGAGCAGGTTATAAAAGATGGAAACGCACAAGAAGACGTCGAATTTTTCTGATATCTTGGGAGTATAATTGACAGAGAGGGGGGAACAGGCTGACTTCACATTTGAGTTGAAAATCCTCAGTAGTGAGATATCCCTGGTCCTTCAAATCCTATTAAAAGAAATAAAAATCAGTCTGTGCCTTTCCAAAGCGGGACTTTATTTCAGCGCCTGTTCCTCCCTCTCTGCCAATTATGCTCCCAAGATAGCAGAAGGATTCGACAACTTCTAGTACGTTTCCCTCTACTGTGACCTGCTCCTTTCGTAGTACATCTTTCCTTAGGACTTTTGACTTTCCAGGGTGGATCTTCAATCCAACAGACTCTAATAGACTGTTTAAAAATTGTGGTCTTTGTTTGCATCTGTTCCTGGGTGTGTGACAGAAGCGCCAAGTCTTCTGCAAAGTCCAGATCGTCCAGCTGTGTCCATGGGGTCCACTGTATGCCGTTTCTGTGTCCTCTGGTGGTTTCCTTCATCAGCCAGTCGATTGCCAAGATAAAGGGGAAAGGTGGAAGTAAAAATTCCTGTCTCACACCGGTCAACAATGCCCATTAGGATAAGGGGAGTAGATGGACAGAAACAACAGCATTATAAGGAATAGAAGCAGGACCTATCACTGACATCCTCCAACCACTCGCAAAAGTTAAGTATCAAGTGGTCATTGATTTCTTACTTTTGAGATAGCCCTCATACATGTTTGGTGGGAACACTTTCGAACAACTCAACTGCAATTACCGTCATCTTGCTGCAAAATGTACCGTAATGCTTCTGCAGAAAGACGTGTCACAGAATAGCATGTGTCTGTTTTGTATTTAGTTTAAATACAAGTTTCACTGCACTTGCAACGCATGTAAGTTATAGAAGTGCCTAGAATTAGAAGTGTTACTTGTGAGTAACCTACAGAGAAAAGAAGGAGGGCGAAAGAAAGATGATAGATGTTTGATAGGAAAGAAGGAGCAAATCATACCAAAACGCCATCCAACCATCCATTGTGTGTCTGTATTGCTCAGTTTGAGGTTATTTAAGAGGAGGAAAATCCGAAGCTAAATGTCCATCTATGCGGCCGTCCATAGGCAAAGCGACGTATCTGTTAAAATATGGTTTTTTTAGGGAAGGGGGTATTACTGGTTGGTTACATTAGTCTTGTCAGCAGTCTCCTTATGTCAAACTCAAATGGCCCCTTTTAAGCACAACGGGGATATCTCGAAAAATACTGTTTTGAGAAAGTCGAAGGTTAGGTTTTTGCCCCTTGTTCAGTTTCTTTAAAAGACAAGGAGTGTTTTCTCTATAACCAAACAAACACACCAATGAAACCAATCTATACGAGATAGGGCAATGCCTACTTTTTCTTTGGGTCAAGATTTCTGGAAACCCCCGAAATCTGGGTTAGCCCGCTTGTCTTTAAAAGCGACCAAATGCAGGACAACGTCTACATTCGAAGGAGCAGTTTTTTAAAGTGGATAAGTGACTTATTTCAATAAAGCGTCAAAAACGTTTTGCGTTTTTCTCAAAATCACGAAATAGGCGGTAACGTCGCTTGTCTTCGGACGGTAGAACCATAGGATAATGCCAAACAGGTGGAGAGCATTGAAAACACCCTTGACAACCAAAGTTAAGGGGCGTCCCCATTGGAGATTTGAATCCGATTATTTGCGTTTTACCCCATCATGCTAACAACAAAGTCAACGTTGAGACCTCAGGGCGGTCAAATGGAAAAGGATGAACAAGAAAGTACGAAAAAATTTCACACGAGAAGTAGACCATGCCATCAATTCTGTGTAAACGCACACTTTTAATGTTTCAGCTCAACACAATTGTCGAAGACATTCAAAGATGATGTAACGGTGTTCTTTGGTAAATATAGGTAATAATATGGATGTAGCGCCTCTTTCAACACAGCACAGCTAATCAAGACGCTGGATCTCCACACTTAACGCCCATTTCCACCAAAACCAAGCCAAGGCAAGTATGTGTGGAGCCTTTAAAATTCACTTAACAACCAAAGTCCAAAAACGCCACATTGGAGCACTGAACTGGGGCTGTCCATGCCATATTCCAGATTGATACCAACAGAATAAACAATATATCCACTGCATTGTAGCTCTACTACAGACTAGGAGATTATGTTGAAGGTATAAAACTGTTCACATTTCATATTGGGTCACATAATAATGTGATTAATACTACCCATCAGGCAGAATGCAACAGGTATAAGACAAATATGATACAAAGAGACGGTGCATTGTCAGCCCCTTGATGTCATAGCAACAACAACAACACTTTTTTTAATGAATCATGCATTGTTCAGTTAGAGATTGAAGATCTATCTGAAGACGATGGGCAGACTGAGTCCACCATCTATAATGTTATTATCCCCGGTGATGTGTTTTGCAGCGTCTGATGCGTAGAACGCGATTATCTCAGCGACGTCTTCAGAAATTCCGACAGAGCCTAGGGGCGCAGCTGCAGCTGCAGCCGCAAGGAACTGAGAAGTGAAAAAAAGGGAAGGGGGAGAGGATTTTTTTAAAAGACGGAGATATAAATAGGATAAAAAGCTAAATGCAGTTGAAATATTGTCTAAGACGGCCACACACTGTCAAGATTACATAAAGTGGTTTCCTTAGATGGGTGGAGGTCTTGGACAGTGTCGTCACTATAAAAATCAATATACGCAAGGAGTATGTGTGAAATGGTTATTTGTATAGGTGATCGTCTTAGACAGGTGACCGTTAGAGCAGATTCGACTGTACGAGATCAGGACATTATTTAAATGGCAAGTTGATATAGCAGAAGAGCATGCACGAAGGAAGGCGCCAATCGCTGACCCTGGCCACCCTGAACAGTTTCCTTGCCCACACTGCCCTCGTGTCTGCCGGTCGAGGAATGGCCTGAACAGCCACTCCCATGCCGACACAGGAAACGGGTTGAACAGATGAAGGCTTCGATTGCATTAACTGTTTTCGAGAAAATATGAGTACTATATTCACTATTCAACAACAAGAACAACAACTACAACAGCAGCAGCAGCAGCAGCAACAACAACAGCAACAGCAACGACAACGACAACGATGATGATGATGATGATGATGATGGCTTTAGTGTTCCCTTCTCTCCGGCGATTTGTACTCACCGCTCCTTTAAATATTCAGACATTTATGTACGCACTTTAGTTTTTATAGCCTGTGTATATGATGATGATGATGGAGATATTTCCGATATTGTCCAAACCACACCAATACGTAACTTATAGTGAACACTTTGTTGCTGTGGCGTCATCACCCATTTATTTTTCTCAAATACTATGTTCCTGATGAAGCCTTATTGGCGAAACGTTGAACTGTGAAATATATTTTTTTGGGGGAAATACAACAAGGTCTTAACTGTTTTAATACCTTCTTTATACAATGATGATGATGATGATGATGATGATGATGATGATGATGATGATGATGATGATGAGGATGAGGATGATGATGATTAAATATGATTATGTACCTCGTCTGCACTCTCTGGGTTTTCCGGTCGTGCTCGCCTATGGAGCGGCGTATTAATGGGGCCAGGGCTGAAACAGAACAATTGGAGTGTTTATCTGTCAGAGAATGGGGTAGAAAGAGAGAGAGACAGAGAGACAGAGAGACAGAGAGACAGAGAGACAGAGAGGGGGGAGCGCGGGGTCGGGTGGGTCGGGGAGGAAGGAGACATAAAAGGGGGGGGACAGAAAGCCGGCCATCAGGGTATAGGCATCAGGGTATAGGAACTCTGATTCAACGAAGTCGTCGGGACTGACCTACAATTTCGTTGAGTCCGAATGTTCGTTACAGAAAACATGATGATTTGTGTAGATAATTACTGGCACTGAGCAAGTAATGTATAATGTATTCGACTTTCTCAATCAAAAGTAATTTGGTTTCAAGGAGAGGCATTCTCGTTTGTTTTTTTTTATTCCATACCGAAGATTTGCTGGAAAATTCCAGGAAAATACACTGAATTCTACCAAGCACACATTGTGCAAATGGGCCGATTCGTTCAAATTCACGCTTGTGTCATCTATCATATGTAACGTATTGTTTGCCGAATATCGTATGTTGCTGTGCAGAGCGTAGCATACATCAACGTTTGATTCCACAATCCAGCGCGCAATTTATTACGTAAATCTATGTCACGACTAACTTATTGTAAAAGTGATCAGTAGCAGGGGAAAAAATAACCAAGACGCGTTTTTATCTCTACGATACTGACGTTCCAAGGCCGGACCGCTTATGCCCCCTCACCCCAGACACACGCACACACATCACGTGTGCTGGTCGCCTGTTCAACCCCAAAACACGCTAAGACACGTGTGCGTGCTAAAACAAGGGGTGTGTTGGATGAAAGAAGGCCGCTGATTGGTCGCATAAGATATTTTTAAAAAACAGGCCTAGGCTAAGCGATTAACGGTTCACCGTGCAGGAGCCATGGATGGTACCCAGGAATAGATAGGGTTTGTTGCGGGGGGGAAATAAGCGAAGCTCGTTGGATCCCACCCAGCTCATTTATGTGTTCGTTGAATCCGAGTCTTTTTTTTTTTTTTTTGATTTTCATGAATTTTAAAAAAACGGGGAATCCATCCCTTTTCGTTGGATCCGACTTCCACTGTATCAGTAAGAGCCCGGGTTTAAACCCTGCATGTCAGGACCAACCCAACCCAACCCAACCATAAGATCGAATTCTATACAATTCTCCCCTCTCGGGAATCAAACTTGGATTTCACGCGTGTAATGATAAAGCCCCTTAGCGTTACACCACAGACGCCGGTATGAAAAAGAATGATCTGCTTCAAACGGATCCAACTGAATATCAAGCAAGCAAGGTTGAAACTAAATTTCGACTACCCATTCCTAATAAAAGTTAAAAGCGGCTCTCGAGCTTGACGTCATGGTGCGTGAAGGTTGGCGGAGTAGCAGGGCTCTGGCGGTTTAGCGAGGTTCCTCTGATAAATAGCCCCAAATGCCCAACGTCAAGGGAAATGGTACTGTTGTGATCTGTGTTTGAAAAGTGCCTTTTTATTGGAAATGAATGTGATTTGGAACTGAGAGTCTTCTCTCTCTCTCTCTCTCTCTCTCTCTCTCTCTCTCCTTGTTTCTTGTGTTAGTGTGTGTACATACAAACCCAGCTGAAATTTGCGTAAATTCGAACTGAATATTTCTGCAGGATCAAAAGCTAGGTTTTACGTGTCAAGGTCCCCAGATGTACTTTTTTACCCGATGACTATCCGTCCTCGGGCCGCCCCAGACCTGACACGTAAGACTTGAGCGTTAGTCCTCACAAAATACAAGCCTTACCGACGCCCACCAGCCTTGAGATCATGGGGCTAATATTTGGCATTGTGAGATATTTTACGGGCAAGCAGAGGTGGCGTGAGATAGAGACTATCAAGTAGCGAATGAGTGGATGCCGTTTACAGTGCATAGCGTGAGCTCCTAGCGCACAATTTGTTGGCGGTACAGCGGGGCACTTTTACAATAGTGTAGTGTAATGAGGACTGTATAACTCAAGACAGTTGGTGAATGGAGGGCAGTGGGTGGTGGTGTAAAGGCCCAAATACTATGTTTATATTATTATATAGACGTTCCTTTTTTAGTTCAGTTTTAGTAGAGGTTTTACGGCGCTTGCTACTGCATGAGGTCATATGAGCGCCAGAAGATTAGAGGTGTTACAAGAGAGTAAATAAACATAAAAAAAGAAGAAGGGGAGGTAAGGATGATAGATGTTTCATAGGAAAGAAGAAGCAAACTATACCAGAGCACCCGCCAACCACCCACGTTCCTTTTTGTATATTGGCAAAACCCTTGTGGTAATGGAGCTAGCGGTATACCGGGGGTGGGGGGGTGGTTAATGAGGTTTGTCTGATATGAAGACTTTCCACAAATCTTCATTATGAAGGAAAATTGAACGCTTTGGGACAATCGACTTACCTTACAGAGTTCACCCGAATTTTATCCTTGCCAAACTCTGAAAGACAAATTTTAAAAAAGGCATTTCACGCATTATCTACAGCAATGAAAATAGAAATCATTCTAATAATGAGAATAATAATAATAA
>NW_004797512.1:667619-668882 GCF_000002075.1 Aplysia californica | reverse complement strand
ACACACACACACACACACACACACACACACAAACCTGTTGCTGCATACACCGTGAACATGTCCAGACCAGCCTTTGCACAACTGTAGCCATACATTCCAGGGATCTGTACAGATGGGAAGGGGAATGGTGGAGGGCAAAAGGACGTGATAAATACATGGATTAGAACCAGGTGTTTTACGCATCAATGGACACAATTCATATTATAATACAGTGTATATGAGGTGTGCTTCCATCATGCCTATCAGGGCCAACCCGCGCTAAAATGGATACAATATCTTAGCAAAAAGACCAAGATACTCAAAATAAATCCTCCCCACTCGGGAATAGCACTTCGGTCTCTTCTAGTTAGCATCACAAGTGGTGGCGAAACAGGAACCCCTACTTCACATGAAAATCAAATCTTTTTTTTTAAAGGAATTATCCCATAAGATTGAGTTCCAGTTGACCTTCTATAGAATACATTTCTGAAACATGTCTGAAACATGAGAAAAGGGCAAATTGAATAACTGTTAGTTGGTTAGTTTGTTTGAGAAAAGAGTAAAGAGAAGCACATCGACACAATATTGGTCATTTACTGCTTGGAACCAGATGTGGACGGTGTACCAAAGCCATATTCAGAAGTTTCATCATTTTCACTTGAAATGCCTCTGGAGAACTAAATTCTCAGCATCAAATGGTAAGATGAAATGCCAAAAACCGAAGTTCATCAACTTGCTGGTCTGGTCATGCCGTAGGCATGCCTGATTTCAAAATCCCGAAGGCAGTTTTCTACTCTGAACTGTCCTCAGGGAAACGTAAAGTTGGTCCACCAAAGAAAAGGCGTTACAAAGACACCCTGAAAATGATTCTGAAGGTGTTCAAACATAACTCCTTCGACATGGAATCTGTTAGTTGGAGAGCAGAAATAACAGAAGGCAGCAGGTCATATGAGGCTTCATGAATAAGAATTAATGGTGAAACCAAGAGAGACGGCTGACAGCTGCTCACATCCACAACAAGTGGAAGTGGAGCTTTTAAAAGTTCAAACCTTCCTCTGCTGCCAGACTTGGTATCATCGGCCACAGAAGAAGCCACATGTCATCTTAACCTTTAATTCTACGGATTTTTCTACTTCGCTTGAGAAATATCCCCTCTGGCCATCGTGTGATGTTGATGGACGAATTATTATTACTATTATTATTATTATCATTATTATTTTAGCATTATTATTATTATCGAAAATACTATTATTATTTTATTATTATTATTATTATTATTATTAT
>NW_004797512.1:665987-666922 GCF_000002075.1 Aplysia californica | reverse complement strand
CTTCCGATCTGTGCAAGTTGCGCACGTTAAAGATCCCTTGGTGGTCTAAAATCGATAAGAGTAGGCTTCGGCCGCCACCCGGGCAAAATTCAAAATTTCCTACCAACGAAAAAGTATTAAGTGTGTCCCTCGCGCTCATATGACCTTATGCAGTTGCGAGCGCCCTAAAACCCTACACTAAACAAACAAACAAGAGTCCACCAGGCCCATTTCGGCGACGAGAAAAGAACCCATCATCATCATTACCAATATTATCATTAATGCTGGGGAAAATAAGACAGACATGAGAAACAATGGAGGGAAAAGGAAGAATTGGGACCAGAGAGTAGCACCCTCCAACCACCAAAAGAGTGAAAAGAGTGAATAAAAGATACGCTGACATGTTTTGACTCCAAAAGACAAAATGATTGAAAGTGTTGAAAAGACAATACTTACAGCTACAGTGCCCAGAATGGAGGAGATATTCACGATGTTGCCTGCAACATAAAAAAAAACCCAGTGTAAACTTAGTCCCACACATTATGTTTGGGGAACAAACACTTGGAAATTGTTCTAAAAATATACTATCCAACAAGGCAGCAGCAATCGTAAACTTTACAGGAATAATCTTTTACAACAGTCTCTATTTAAAGACAATGGGGGGGTGTATCTATGTGTATGGGTATATATAAAGACAATGGGGGAGGTGGGGGGGGGGGCATTATATAAACACCGCCTTACTAAGGGGTATTTAGAAAGATAAATTTCATTGAACAGGACTCCTGATCTGAAAAGACATACCAAGGTTGACAAATATTTGTGTTCAAGACAACAACGATGATTATGAGAAGGATGAGGATGATGGAGACGAAAGAAGAAGGAGATAATGACGATGATGATGAAGATGATGATGATGATGATGATGATGATGATGATGATGATGATGATGATGATGA
>NW_004797512.1:660530-663805 GCF_000002075.1 Aplysia californica | reverse complement strand
ACACACACACACACACACACACACACACACACACACACACACACGCAGTATACTTGCACTCACAAACAGGATTACAGTCACATGCATAATATAAATGAACAGCAATATAAACAATAAATAATGTTAAGCCAGATACATACTCAGTATTCGGATTGTAACTCAGTAGTGTTCGGATGAATGCTGTAAGGTCATATGAATACTTATTACATGATGATTAAGATGGAAAAAGTTTGATGGATGATGGTAAGAATAACCTTCTGTATCTTTCTTTGTTACAGATCAGAAGCCTGGGTTTTTTACTCATGACTGATTTTTCTAAAGAAGGGGGGTTGGGTAAATATATGGAAAGGAATAATTAGAAGAAAATCCACGTCGTTTCACACTTTTAAATGTAAATCTGAGTTAGAAGACATTGATTGAAGCCAGTGAAGTATGGATAGAAACTGACTTGGACGCACAGAACAAAAAATACTACTACGGTATACGAGTACGAGCAAACAAAAGGAAAGTGAGAAGCAACCACCTTTTAGCCCTGCACCCTGTTCGTTACCCAAACACTTACTTTCCACACAAAAGTTTTAAAAAATAATTTAAATTTTTTTTTAACAACATATGTATCGTAAGTATTTGTACGTAAGTGGTCTTTCACGCCCCTATCAACACTAGTAGGCTAGTTAATATAGTCATTAGTGACTTTGATGTCAAAGTTGGCAACCAAATGAAAGCAAAGGCTGGGAGTCATTTGCTGGCATATACACTTGGGCATTGCATTATTATACATCACTGCATTATTTGACTCAATTTGGAACCATATTTAGAGCAAAAGAGAAAGAGTGCGCATACCCTCGACTATAGCGAGACGGGGAAACGATTTGTGCATTGTTGTATTTACTACTATAATTAGAGGTGGGCAAAATCCGGATAATCTATCCGGATAACCGGATAATTATCAATGTAACATTGTCCGAATTCAGACTCTCTTTCCTGGCCCTTTTTCCGAAGTGGGTGCACCCATTTGTTGAAGTGATGCTGACCCGTTTGCCGAAGCGGCTCATATCATATTTTTTTGCCGAAGAGGTGCACTAACGTATTATCCGGACTTTTTTAAAGCGACTCATTGCCCAGCCCTAGTCTATAATACATCATTTCACCCCGACATAATTCCGGTTCAGTATGGTCAGGACCATTTTTGACTAAATCTGCAGCGGAGAATGGTTGGGCGGACTCTCGACCACGGCGAGGCTGGGAGACAAGTGGGCCCATGGTGAGTAGAGCTGGGCGCAGAATCAATTCCGGAACCGATTCCCATGATTAATGATACGAAAGAAAAGTTCCGACTCTTTTTTTTACGTTAACCAAGAGTTACCAGTTACTTTAATCATTAAAATCTTCTTTTTTTTAGAACTCCTTTTTGAAAAATAAAAGTTGATGTTTAGTAGTGTTCCGAAATCAAGGTTATCCTAAATCTGAAGATGTTCGGAGCCAACAGTGGCGTGGCTCTCTAAGCGCAAATGGCGCCATGGCGCCACCCTTTGAAATGGAGAAAGGATTTTCAAAAAAGGGAATACGATGTTCCAAAACTTAACAAAATATCACAATATTTTTTTCAAACCATTCTCTTATTCCTAAGTACTCCAGTCTTTAGTTAAGGTGTCTATAATTAGGCTAGTGGGAGGAGGGCGGGTAAGCCTCCCGTTGCCGGTCACAAGGATCTCCCCGCGTCTTTCGTTCCCTATGTCTGACGTCACCGAGGGCGCCGAACCCAGATCGGCCCAACCTGAACCAGTGTCTCAGCCTGAACCCATCTGGGTGTTCATCGTTTAGGTGTGACGTCTGGTCAAAATAATTCAAAATGATCTGTAAACTATTTGATTCAATCAGTTGAAAACAGGGTTTTCTTTCCAAGAATAGCAAAAAAGTTTCTTTAATACCCCACCCAGACGTTTGACGGAAGACAAAAGAGATATCACCGAGAACATAACTCAGCTAAAAATACTACAACAGGTACTCCCATCACACTAAGAGATTGTACTGTTGGGCCAAAGGGCCAAGATTGATTTGGCGCCTGTATGGTTGGGAGGGGATGAAGTGGTAGTTAGCCTGGACATAGCCACATGGCATGGTTGCGAACTGTCTAAAAATAGGTTTTATTGTCTGCTTTCTAGAAACCAGAACTGCAAGGAATCAGGGAATGGGGTCATTATGTCAAGACGCCCCGAGGGCAATAGTGCATGCGTGTTCTTGACTGTTAATGTGTGCTTTTCTGTTGATCAGTTGGAAGTTATTTTTTTGTGTGGGATTACGATGTGATGTGATTATGCGCATCTTGACCGCTGAACTCTCTCTCGATCTATATAAAAGATTGTACCACCACTTATCTATTCTTCTCGCATGGAAGTATATATCAGTATTAAAATTAAATGAACAGGCGTATATAGTAGGTCTACAGTTTATGGGCCTGTAATAAGTAGGCAATACTATTCCTTGTGATAAATTTGTTCTTGGCGCCACCTTCTCTGGAAGTGACACCACGCCCCTGGGAGCCAACCAGGTAACCACCGAGAAGAAATCACATTATTAGAAAGTAATCGGGTTCGGAGTCCATTCCTACGAATTCTAGCTTTCAAGAATCGGGAACCTGGCCGCCCAGCACTAATGGTGAGCAGTGAGATCGCTTCATAGCGAAGTTATTAATAGAGGGCAAAGAGCAACTGCCATAACATTGCACGGTCTTGGAATACATGTATTATAATTCAAACTTTTATTTGCTTGTAGAATGTTATAATGCGAATATAAAGCACGAAGTAATTTATCCAAATTAAAGCTGATATTTCACGCTTGAGAATCAATTTTTACAAAATATATTTCATGTATGAAATATACGGATTTTTTTTCAGAGGAAGTGTAACATCATCTATGGTATAAATCATGACCTACCATCGTAATTTGTGTAATATATATATTTTTTATCTGTCTCATTTTATCTTATCTACTCACATTGTTGGACGCGATGCCAGAGTTTATAATGTCTGCCTTGACCGCCTCCAATCTATCCTGGTTCCGTCCATGAAGAGTGATCTGGGCCCCACGTCTTGCCATCAACTTGGCTGCTGCGGCGCCAATTCCAGAACTACTGCCTGGGGAGGTGTAATGATGGGGAATTATGTCTTACGCCCTCATCGACGCAATTTGAATCATTTCGAAGACGGGCTGCTTCGAATCTGTCTGTCTGTCTGTCTGTCTGTCTGTCTGTCTGTCTGTCTGTCTGTCTGTCT
>NW_004797512.1:654821-660212 GCF_000002075.1 Aplysia californica | reverse complement strand
GCACACACACACACACACACACACACACACACACACACACACATACACACACACATACATATACATACACACACACATACACACTGTGGTAAACCATGAAAAACAGCAGCAGAAGCTGCAGGAATCGCCACTCTGTTGTCATTAGAAGCTCGCCGACTGCAGTTAGTGCTTACACAGAAGCATACTGATATACCGGTCTCTGTGGTGAAGTGGTTACGTGTTTTACCGCTGCACACAGAAGACATGAGTTCGATTCCTGTATGGGGAGGGTTTTTGTATCGAGCATTTCCATCTGCCTCTGGGGTGTTGTATCCGTCTCTGCTCTGGTTGGTCTTTCTTACAGGCAGGTCAGAAGCAGCCCGACTCCTACCTAAATGATTTAAATCGTGTCGATGCAGACAGAAATGGTCTACAAGTACAATTACAATAACAGCAGCCTAATATGGAGGAGCAAGAAGGGAACTGGATGTACCTACCTGTGACAATGGCTACTTTCCTCAGCAGACTCAGAGCTTCCATGGTTGTGGACTTGTATTCTGCAGGATATACAGATCTAATATGAGTAATGAGCTCAGTCAAGACGACGGGTAGAGCATTTCAACAGTCTCCTGAACAGACCACCACCAAGTAACCCGCCAAACATCCTGTCGGCAAAAAATGAGCTACCAATCTGCTGTGATGCCCCATCGAAACAAGAGATTATGGACGTCATTAAAAAGCTGAACAACGGTAAAGCGGCCGGTCCTGACCGGATTCCACCTGAAGCCCTAAAAACAGATGCCAATGTGACGGAAGACCTCTTTCTCCTATTGCTTACCAGGATCTGGAATGAGAGCAAGTTCCCAGAGGATTGGAAAGAAGGACACCTTGTGAAACTACCTTAAAAGGGGGATCTCGGCAACTGCAGCAACTACCAAGGAATCACTTTTCTCTCAGTACCAGGAAAGGTCTTCAACAGAATAATTTTGGAGAGAACCAAGTCTGCAACGGATCCAAGAATTCGGGATTAACAGGCTGGTTTTCGGGAAAACCCGGCCAACCACGGACCAGATTGCTGCACTGAGGATCCTAGTGGAACAGTCCCTGGAGTGGAACTCCCATTTGATCGTCAACTTTCTTGACTATGAGAAGGCCTTTGACAGCATAGACCAAGCAACACTGGAAGATACTGAGACATCGCGGAATCCCACACAAGTTGGTTAACCTCATCGGGAACATGTACGAAGGGACAAGATGCAGGGTTATACATGATGACCAGCTCACTGACAGCTTTGACATCAAGACCGTTATGAGACAAGGATGTTTATTATCACCTTTTCTCTTTATCTTGGCAATCGACGGGCTGATGAAGGAAACCACCAGAGGACACCGAAACGGCATACGGCGTGACCTCATGGACACAGTTGGACGTGGGCTTGGTGTGTTGCTGTTTGGATTGTTACGTTATTGTTACAGGTACATGTAGTTACTACGATGCTGTTTTCTAGAGGTGGGCAAAATCCGGATAATCTATCCGGATAACCGGATAATTATCAATGAAACATTGTCTGAATTCAAACTCTTTACTCCCTTTCCTAACCCGCTTGCCGAAGTGGGTGCACCCATTTGTTGAAGTGATGCTAACCCGTTTGTCGAAGTTGTTGTAACCCATTTGCCGAAGCGGTTCATATCATATTATTTGCCGAAGAGGTGCACTAACATATTTTCCGGATTTCGCTAAAGCGACTCTTTGCCCAGCTCTGCTGTTTTCCCAGTCCTCAGAGGCCATCGTGTTTGTTCCTGTGCTGCGTTGAAGATTAGTTTTAGCAACAGCGTGCCGATGTCTCCGCAAGTGTATTTCAGTAGTGATGTAATCTGGTCCAAGATTTGTTTTGTGGTCTCTTTTTCATTGCTTCTTCACCTCACTGAGGAGGATAGGTTGTTCATCATTTTTTAAACCATTTATTAGGCGTCTATGAATTTATTTTTTTTCTCATACAGGGTTCAGCAGTTCAGTCGTCTTCTCTCGTCCACACTCTTGTCATGTATTGTGTCTCTTGGGTTATACGGGCAATCTTTTAGACTCATAGACGGACAATTTTATAGAATTCCCATTGGTTGTATTTATTTATACAGGTTAGTCGACTGTTATCAATACTTTCAAGAACTTTCCTTTACTGATTTGATATTGTCTCCTACCTGTTTTCTGCCACACCTCTTTCTTAGAGTTTCTTTTAGGGTGTTTTTTAAAGCTCTGCCATTCCTCTTCGACGTAGCTGGCCTCTGATGATAGCATTTCGGTATTCTTTTCTCATGGTTTCCTTTATTTCTGCCTGTATGGTAAGGCCAGACAAGTTCTTCATTTTGATAGCCTTACCCTTTTTCTATTACCTCCTGTGTACCGTTCTTCTTGCTAGGCTGAGAATGGTTGGTCTGTGATCACTGACTCCAGGGCAATACCACACCATGTCACTGACACCGATCACAGTCTAACGACAGTGGAAACAAAATGCGATTCCCATCACTCTGAGAGTGAATGAAAGGAAGAGTTACCAACACGCATGGACCTGTGTGACGGACCTCCAGTCAGATTCTTACTGGGACTCTAATAAAAGACAGACTTTGAGGTGCATCCAGAGGAAAAGTGGTGGGAGAGCTATGGATGGACACGTGCTGTCTGTAATGATCCCAACCTTGTAGACAATTACAAAGTAGCAGGGTTAGGTCAGGGCCAAAGGTGCACACCCCCCCCCCCTCAACCGTATTCATTTGTCTGCACTAATTACATAGATTTATATTGCCAAATTGGTACTTTCTTCGGTTTCACTAAAAATCCTCCAAAAAAGAGTCCTATGCGTACAGCGTATGGAACTTTCGTGACGTTGCTGGGCTATTCCAAAAAGCTGAACATAGGTCTACCTATTAATAATATCGGGAGGGGTCTGGCCTCTGGCTTGGGGTAATACTAGAGTCTGAGTACTACACTTTGCATACTGCTAATCGAATTCAGCCAAATTTAGTCGAATTGAATTGGGGTCAGCCAGATTTTCCTCCATGGAGGGGTAAAGCCTGCCATTGTGGCACAATTTGACCAAATTCGAGGGTGACCTTCAAAAACAAACCACAACATGCGGCCAGTCGGCACTTGGAATCTTTATGAAAGGAAATGGCTGTGTTGCACTGTATGCTTCCCACGAAGTTGAGATTGTTTCAGTATGCTATCTGGTCTGCTGAGGTAAAAATACAGACTGTAAAGAGCAAAGAGCGGAAAGGTGTGCTATACAAATGGTATCTATTAATACTATTATTATTATTATTATTATTATTATTATTATTATTATTATTATTATTATTATTATTATGGTGAGCGGTACGTTTTGAGTTCAATAACACTGTGCGCCAGCCAAAAATTTCTATTCTTGTCAAACGGGACACGACCAGATATCCGATCCACAACGGGCACCAGGTAGTAGCTTTCGACTTTTGACCCTCAATGAAAAAAAAAATCGGGCTGACCCCAACTCAGTTCGACTGAAATCGACTAATTTCACTTGGCAGTTTGCATTGTGTATACATAAGGGAGAACCCTTGAAATGATCGAACAACTCTCGCAGTTGGCTACATAAAGGATTGCAAGAGTGGAAAGCAAGGAAGTCTCCTGTTGTCTATTTTTATATGGCATTTGTGATCTGTCTGCCCCATCTCTTGCTGCCGAGGCATTAAACTGCTAGCTGGAATGCTTGAATCAGGTTCTCACTGACGTAACTTAAAAACGCCACGATACAGTGACCTTGTGCTCAAGTGAGGATTTCGTGGTCTTTTATAAATACATACGTACTGTTGACTTCCTATGTGATGAAGTTTTGGTTTTTCATGCATTAATTTCATCATGGTTTCCTCCTTCACGCTACTATGATGGGAGACTAATAGACACAGCCGATACGTCTAGGCGTGTCCTTGAACTTGTACTTGATCGCTGCAGGTGGGTGGCTCGGCGCCATCAGTTTGGCATGATGTATGTAGTATGACGAATTGGGGTACGGTACGATCAACGATATTGTTCTACACCGCGTGATGTGGTGTGGTCAGTGGCGTCTGGTGGGATGGGGCTTAACGTTTCAACCTCACCTGGACTTGTTCAATGAAAAGAGTTACTTCTGCTAACTAAAATGAAAACAAAACATTTAACAAAACTTATATTTAAATGGACAAAACATATTATTATTTCAAATTGAAAAGTCGTTACACCACGAAAACGCAAACAAAACTTTAGATGCATAACTAGAGAAGCGATCTGATTGGTCTGAGTGTGTTCTTCTTTTTATCAAATTGGTACAACTACACCAATAGCTCCATCCAACCAGGCTCTCATCCTGACGAAAAGAATGAAGTACTTTCTTTGGTTTGGTCCTGAAGTCACGTAGCCTAAAGTCCCCATTGTCTGGGCTGGCAGAGAACTGACGGAATATAGCTGGGGACTGTTGACTATTGACCCTGCATGGCTCAAGCCTGAGACAAAGACACTGAAGGTTCTACATGTACTAGGATTAGAGACCTGAAGCCGCGTTCACGCACTGTGGGACGCACCTAAGCATTGCTTGAAACCTAATTTGCACACACTCGAGGTTCCAAATCAAAGCGTCCCTGAGCCTGACCCTGACCCTAACCTAAACCCATGTACCAAACCCTAACCCTAGCCTTAAACCTAACCCTTCGCTCGTCGTGGAATTCCTCCCTCACTGCACACTTGGGTGAAGATGTTTGCGGGTAAACAATTAGCGATGTTTTGAATACTGTACACAGCTGAGATCTGCGTGTGGAGATCGGACAAACAATGAGATAAGGACATAATTTTTGTATTGCCATGGTTAGTTGCGGAAGTTATAAATTCTTGGTCACGTGATGATAAGCTCACTGTCAGGCGACTGGGGCCACATCAACCAGCAGAATTTTGGCATTCTTTTGTGAAAAAAAAAAGCAAAAGAGATTTTTTGAAATAATACAATCTAAATCATGAATGGATTATGTAGCACAGCTGAACCAAAAATTCATCGGCAGATTTGATCAACACAAAAAGGGAAGGTCACAAAATCATGCCCAACAGGACCAGGTGAATGAGGTGGAGAGTCTTGAGCGATCCACCTAAAAAGAAAACCCATCTATTCGGGGATTCGATTCATGAAGCATAACCGCTTATGTCTGCTCCCGTCGCTCATTGTCGAGAAGATGGGTTGCCAAATAAGTTGTCTTAGACATTGAGCGTCATGGACAGTGTCTTTACAATATTTAGAAGGTTCAACTGTATAATATATACAATGTGTATACTAAAACTGGGGCGCATATTACCGGTACCATTAAAAAGTCTTATTGTTTTACCAATTGAGGTGCATATAATAATAATAATAAAAATAA
>NW_004797512.1:649209-652288 GCF_000002075.1 Aplysia californica | reverse complement strand
TAAATCGTAGTAGAAGAAGTAATAGTAGTAGTATCTGTTGTTGTGGTCTTTTTGTATATAGTAGTGGTGGTAGTAGTAGTAGTAGTAGTAGTAGTAGTAGTAGTAGTAGTAGTAGTAGTAGTAGTAGTAGTAGTAGTAGTATATTGTTATTGATATTGTTGTTGTTGTTATTACTAATATTTGTTGGTATCATTACTGATAGTATTATTATCAGTTTCATTATTATCAGTTCTATTATTATCATTATTTTTATTATTATTATTATTGTTGTTGTTTTTTAAAATTATTATTAATAGTATTATTATTGTCATTATCAATATTAGTATCATTATCAATATTATTATCATTAAAAGTGTTATGCTAGTCGATGCGCATATTATAGACATCTATGTGCAATACCAACCTAAGGCAGTATAGTTTGAGTAAATAGAAACACACCGACACTAAAATAGTCATTTATTGCAGGAAAATAAGATCAGAGGGGCTGACAGAATCAGCAGAGGAAAAGAACAATCGTAGTTGGCATACATCATACATATGTGAGGCAGCGTGGTGGAATCAGGCTCTCGTCAAAATAATCAAAGTGAAGAAACAAGCAATTTTTCGCAGGTTTGTGAATTTTTATCAAATTTTTGTTTTTTGGCTCAACACCTTTTTTGTTCTTTAAAGAACTCATTTATGTGTGAATTTTTCTGAAAAATGTTGATTAAAGGCATAAAAAATATAAATTGTGAGTACCACGGACTCTTCAGCTAAGGAAATAACTAATATTTCCGGCCATTTTCTCACTAATTTTACCTCTGAAAACAGGTGACCCCCACCTCTTTCTTTCGCAAATATCTCCACTTGTATTCAAGATAAAATGGATATTTTTTTCATCCAAATAAACATAAGTGAACAACATTTAAGATCATACCAATAACTACATTCCCAAAAAATTGACGAGAGCCTGATTCCACCACGCTACCTCACATACGGGAAATTGTATAAGTTTTAAGCCCCCTCATAACACTGTAAAGTTTTAAGAGGCATAACCTCCGAATTTTCGACAGGACCGACCTATATGGTAAAATTCCTGTATGTAAAGTCTCTTTCTTAAAGACAAAATGCCAGACCGAGCTGTTCTTCGAACTCCAAACCCTCCATCTCACGATTATGAATAGAGTGGGCTACCGACGCCACTGCGAGCCTGCTCGGCGGTCGGAAAATGGAATATTGCAACGCAATGGGTTTTGTTGGGTTTTTTTAAATCACATTAATGTCGAGCACAACTGGTTATCAGTCGACACTACAAGCAAAAAAAATTAAATTGGAACACTCTGTCTGGCAAAAGTCCCAAAGTTGTGTCATCCTGCCCTTTAAAACTATGCGCTGCTGTACACTACACATGTACACATTTATTATCTTTATTTTTGTTTTGTTTTGTTTTGCCTGTGTTTGTTTATCGGGGTTGAACGCTAAATAAAGATCAAACTATACAGTGGGAGATTCTAAAGTCAATACCTGAGCGAAATGGTCATTGTACAAGTCAGGGGCGAAGGCTGACTTGTTTGACAGGGTAATCAAAGTGAAACGGGACCAGATATGGCCTGTAGATATGACACAAGAATCATACTCGAGGCGGCGACTCTGAGTTGTGAATGAAAACAAATCCGGAATTCATATTGTATGTTCAACCACCAAAATAATCGGGAAAGTATCTTATTAAATATCAGTTCCAACTAAAATTGTATTTAACTTTAGATGTGAATACATAAACACAAAGCAAAGAAGCAGAGGCGTCAGTACTAGATCTATATGTTATAGATCTACCAGTGAGTCTAACTCTTTGGTAGAACATGACAATTATCATTTTTTAAATTTTACATTTGGCTGTTTTTGTTAGCCTTCCGCGGCCAGGAGCTGGTGTCATAATTGAGGTCACGATCTGATTATAGGACGGTAAAAAGTCGAGGAAAAAAAGCAAGCACTTGCAACAGTGAAGAGATTGTTAGGAGTTAGTTCCCCTCACATTTGTGAGGTAGACTCGACCAGTGTTAGTTAGCTTACATAATCAGGGCTTGAGATTGATTTTAACTGTGACCCCAAAGGGGTGAACAGGGTATATGTGGCAATGAAACAGCTTAGACTGCTATGCACATGTTCCCTTCAACTATATTGGTGGACTCTTCCAGCCTCACTTTAAGCAGAGAGTTTACAGTAATACTAGAGAGACGGCACTTCGCCCGGATGCGCGTATCTGGGTCACCAGCTGATCGTGGAGAAACGCGCGGTAAACAAAACAAACTGCGTCCATTGTTCAAGGCATTTACGTTGATCTCAGACAAGCTTGGCCCCGGATAGCACGAAATGTCGATGGTGTTCTGCTATAAACTGCACCTATTAGAATCAAAATCTGAGTTTCTTTCGATTTCCAAAGGATAACGAATATATTTTGATGAATAAAAAAAATATAGATCAAAATAATGACAATGTGATTGTGGTCCTTCCAGACTGACACTCCATGCACAAACTCAACACACTTCAACTTTGTTGTATCAGCTATATATTGGGTTGGGGTTTTTTTTCCTGTCTAAATGCCCAAATTGAGCTTGCATTCTACTAGTGAAAGATAATATGTCACCTGGGTCTGCGAAAAGATGTCTAAATACAAAATGCCATCGATCGGTTTTGCTACTTTCTTTGTCCGATTACCACTTTTTGTTTGGGGGGTGGGTGGGATGGAGGATGGAAGGTGTTAGGGATCTTATTAAACTCTTTCAGTGGTAGATCTATCATTATTGCGTCATGTGCTTTTCCATGATCTGAAATTGTGAGTATTTAATATAATGTGTTTATGTGTTTGTAGGTGTGTTTGTGTGTGTGTTTGTGTGTGTGTGTGTATGTGTGTGTGTGTGTGTGTGTGTGTGTGTGTGCTTGTGTGCGAGAGAGAGAGAGAGAGAGAGAGAGAGAGAGAGAGAGAGAGAGACAGACAGACAGACAGACAGACAAACAGGCAGACAGAAACAGAGACAGAGAATCAGACTGACAGACTGACATATAGACAGAGCGAGAGAGGGGAGAAAGAGAGAGAGAGAGA
>NW_004797512.1:644782-646923 GCF_000002075.1 Aplysia californica | reverse complement strand
ATATATATATATATATATATATATATATATATATATATATATATATATATATATATATTATATATGTCCCCGTAGGATTATGTGATTGTGCGGCCGCGTTTTTTCGCGTAATTCTGCAACATTTGCATAATTTTGGATTCCCCGCGTTTTTTCACGTTTTTGTCCTTTTTTCATAGAACAATTAATTACGCCTCGCCATGTGTCTAAAGGGCAGTAATCACCATGATAAGTCTCATTTAAGTGAAAAGCTGGTTATTTCCCTTGTTAGAAGATCTTAGTATTTTTGTTTTCAATCCAACAAAAGTTGTTGTTCTCATGTCTCCTGATGTTTCATGTTTGACAGGTGTCCCCAGTTTTAGTAATGTGCCAGCATCAGAGGTCCAGATGTCCTTTTTTTTTTTTTTTTTAACATTTTTCTTTCCTCTATAGAACCAAAGATAGTACAAGACAAGATGGGTCACTTCTCTCTTTGAGCCAATTAAAAAAGTGTCCGCAAAATTCGGTGGCGCCCTCTTCGCAAAAGCGCACCTTTAGCGAACAGAGTTATCCTACTTGAGTTTTTAAAAATAAAAGTGAAACTAGCAAGTTTTTGAATGAATTTCGGAAGAACGCTTTTTTTTATGGTTACGCTGACAAAAAAAACCTCTTCCGGAGGAAAGGGTGATTGTTTTCTTCGTTTAATTTGACTTTAGAATGAAAGGCAAGAGGTCATTAAAATTTTTAAAAACTAAAACTCCGTACTGAACGAACCCGAACTGCTGATGAACAGCAGTCGATCTGCGCACGCAAGGAGGTGCTATTCCTATTCTTCTTCTGGAAAAACGAAAGAGAGCTTCAAAACAGACTGCAGCGCCATCTGAAGCAAAGAGCATACTTCCTGCGGACACTTTTTTGGCTGAGTGGCCTATCTTGTTATTTACTATCATTGATAGAACTAGAATTTAGATTTACAGCCGAAAGTTACAGAGATTATATTATTATGTTTTGGTTGGGTTTTTTTCTTACTGATGTGTATTGTTTTCCTTCCAAATACACAACAAATTACTGATACTGATATGTTTTGTTTTCAATTTTTCTGTACATAAAACATGAAAATCATAAAAATTCGTGTTGAAAAAGTGCAAAACATGTTGCGAATGGTGTTACGGTAACTTACATAATTTTTGCATAATGTTGCATTTTTTGGGCGTAATTTGGCCATCTAAATTCGCATAATTCTACGGGGACAGATATATATATATATATATATATATATATATATATATATATATATATATATATATATATATATATACAAGCTGGCCCCCCTTTCGATGAAAGGGATGATCGGTGCTTTAATATAAGCTAAAGGTCATTGGCCTACTATATTTACACTCTACTGGAATGGGGCAATAAATCTTGAGAGATGCAAAAAATTAGGTCTAGAGTCTAGATCTATACTCTCAAAACAAAATGCGCCGCGCGAAATATCACTTCCGGATTTTTTAAAATTACAGAGACAGAGACAGAAGCGTCGGCCTTCAAAAGTGATCGGCGAAATAAAGAAAATTAGCTTTTTGCAGCAAAACTGTCTCAAAACTGAAAAAACCAAGAGCGCCATGATCTGGAGAATATTTTAAAGAATTTTTTTGGCGAAAACCGCATGCAGCCATTGAAAAGCCTTTTGAATAGCAAAATTCGGCCACCACAAATAGATAATAGATATATCTTTCAAGCAAAGTGTGTTGTGTTTTTCCTTTGTTGTTGTAAGGTTTTTACGGCACTCGCAACTGCATAAGGTTATATTATTATGAGCACCAAGGGGTGGATGTCAACAGAAAAATCTTTACAGGGAATCAGACTTACTCTGCTCACCTCTCTAGCCTCAACAGCACAAAATTTGCTTCGACTATCAAGGCACCCCGGAAATAGCAGTTCACAAGTGACATATATACATAAGAAGTAGAGGGAAAATGACGAAAGTAAGGATTTGGAAAGAAAAAGCAGCATTTCCCTGTTGCAGTTCAGGCACAGTTATGAGCATGACATTGTTGAATCAGCCCATTTACAACTCTACTGCGCATAAGAACATGTTACTGTCCCCGCTTTGGGAATGGCTTAAAGACACTTCATTCAAAAGCAACGCCCCCCCCCCCCCCCCC
>NW_004797512.1:602580-643827 GCF_000002075.1 Aplysia californica | reverse complement strand
TACATACATATACATTCTAATTAAAGTATTGTACTTGTATTGCGTTCCATTGTGTGTGCAAATTAGATGCTATATGCGCAGCATACTTTTATTTTGACGGGACAAAATCTAGAGTCAAGGTTTCTACATGTATGTCTTGTTTTCATATTTACTAATCATACACACCTAAGCGTATTGAGTTCAATACGTCAGTCAGACTTATTTTATGCTTTTATGCCCATTCATCTCCTAATTATTATAAGACTACTATGTTGCCTAAATGCAGATGTCGAGAGACTCCATTAAAATATGAAATCAATACCCAACAACAACAATGATGAATATCTTCTATGTTAAAGAAACACCAAACCATATCAGATGAGGGGAGGGGGTAGGGTGGAGTGGATAAGAGTTTGAGTCTTGTTTGATAGAACTATATTCGGTTTAAATCCATAGTTGTAGTCTTCACCTAAGATCCCACAGTTTATAATTCTGGTTCACTTAAGATGCCGCTGTTAAAAAATAAACCAAACAAAGCAACAACAAATGTTACAACGCAAGAGTCATCCCTAAGATAAATTATCCCCCTCTGAAGTGTGAAGGGATTAAAAAACACTGTTGTCCATATATCATACTTTATAGTGAACAAAAAAAACCAACAACTTCAAAGGTCATCCACCCATTTTCATGCATGCAATCACATCTCCGCTCTAAATCTCAATGCGAGGTACAAGTTTGCTCCAGACGCAATGATTTTACGACAAAGAATTTAATTTTTTTGTCTCCCTGTCATTCTATCCGTCACCCCGTCAGTTGATAATCTCTGTCTCTCTCTTTTATTTACTTTTTCCCATTCTCCTTCGTCCTTTCACAATGCCCACCCCATCCCTTTCATCCCAGCCCCATCCCCTCTTCCTTGCGGGCATTCCCCCACCCCGCCTACCCCCACAACGTGGCCCAGCCCCTTGGCCCAGCCGTATAAGATTCTATAAAAAGAAACACCGCAGTTCGCGAGTTTAGACCATAGTCGGCGGCCATATTTACTTCCCACCTCGGGGTGCCGCTCGTGGCGCGCGAAGAGAGAGAGGACGCTCCTGGTTTTAAGTTGCTTGGGAGTGAACTATGTTGCTATACACGATCTTTGCCCCAACAGCAAAGATTCTCTATGCTAGCCTACTAGATCTAGGGTCTTGGTCCACAATACCTGGCAGGGTTGCCAGTTTGACAGTCTTCCTGCCAAATTTGAGTTTTTGGCAGTTTTGGAAGTCGCAAGGCAGAACAATTATTATGGCTTGGCAGTTTGGCTGTTTTTGGTTGGCTTCAGAACTACACGATAAAAAATAAAATAAAATACCCCCCCCCCAAAAAAAAGCCTAAGAAAGAAACTTTTGACCAACCAGCACTGCATGGGTATTTTATTGCAGGTTCATAGCTGTGTGAATTTCCCCCGTTTATATCGCTTTATGATTTTTTATGGCACTTGTGCCATACATGTAACTGGCACATCTTCTTTTCTAACTTTTTTCTGTGTCAAAGTGGAAAGGTGCATTTGACAGTGAACGCAAGTTCCTGAAAAAGTGGCAGGATAAATTTCCTTGGCCACAGAATGCCACTGTTGGCAGTGATAAGCATTTTGCAGGTGACAGGATCTAAGTATGATGCCTATTAAAATTATTATCCGGATTAGATGTCGCTATAGTTCATTTTGCTTGCTCCTTCTTATCTTCTTTCCTGTACTCTCCGCAACTCCTCCTCCCTTGTCACCACAATAAGAGGTGAGTTCATTTATTGCTAGCATATAAAATCGTTTCATACAATATGTGCCTGCGTTTTCTTTGTTATAAGATTTGCTATAATGTTGCATTAACTTTATAAACACACAATCGCATTTGGCGGTTTTTGTGGCCATTTGGCAGATTTTGGTTGTCGATTTGACAGGAAGCCTGAAAATAATCTGGCAACCCTGGTATCTGGCACCTGGAGGGAAGACCCTGTTGTACAATGTGTGACCCCCGAACATCGCGTAGGGTATAAATACGAGAGGCTTCGTACGAGACGGAAGTTTTACTGCGTCGGACATCAAGGGCCGGCAGGACTTGAACAGACGAAAGAAGAAATTTCTTCACTGAGTATAAACAAACCAATCAGACAAAACTTGGGAAAGTCATAGATCTACTGAATACCAGTTGTTCTACTGTAACGTGATTGTGTGGTCAACTAAACCACAAAAGGGTAACCGACAGTTGCCGACTCGAGCTCAAGGCCAAGAGGCCTACCGTCCGTCGTTCGAGTCGCCATCGTGCTGACAAGGCAGACATGACGGTAGCAGCTGGGTACACGGGCGACTCCAACGCTCCTTTGAGAGACGTGAAGAAGGTCCAGTTTGGAATCTTGAGCCCAGAGGAAACAGTACGTTGATATTGTTTCTGCTTATTAACTTCGAAGACTGCTTATATTTACCATAGAGTGATAGACAATGGTTATGTAATTGGGTTATAGTATAGATTAGTATAGAGGGTGAAGTTGTATTTTAACCCGCAAGAGTGGGTGGGTGGCGGGTGCTCTGGTGTGGTTTGCTCCTTCTTTTCTAGATCTAAATCTAGATCTATCTTATCTAGATCTAGAGATCTATTAAAAAAAACTTTCGCCCTTCTCTCTCTTCCTTTTTTGTGTTTGTTAGGCCTACTCTCTTGTCTCTTGTAATACAGTGGAACTTGGATTCAACGAGGTCGCCGGGCCTGACCGAAAATCACGTTGAATCCGAATGCTCGTTATAGCAAACATGAGGTTTTGTGTTGATGATTACAGGCACTGAGCAAGTACGGAGTGACTATTCGGACTCAAATTGAGTCCGAATATGAAAAAATGTTATTCGGACTTGATTCTTGTCCAGCATGACATCACTTCCGACTTCCTCTGACTCGTGACTGGTTTCCTGTCCTGCCTCACTGGTGACTCGCCTCAGACTGGGTAGAGACCGGGAAAAATGGCGTTTTGTGCAGGAGCTGAGTTTTTATCTTATGTTATGATGAATTTGAGGCCGGCCTGAAAAGTATAGATCTAGATCTAGCGCTTCTAATGTTTATTTGCCAAGAGGTCATCAGAAGCAATTAAAGATGGCTCGTTAGTGTGTGTCGGGGTCGGATGAACGGCCTGCACACGTGTGGCTGTGTGTGCGTGTCGGGGGGGGGGCACTATTGGTGCGGGCGTTGAACGTTGCCATACATACGCGTCTGTCTTTTTTCCCCCCGGCTACTGATCATTATTACAATAATAATAAGCTAGTCTTGACGTAGATCTCATGTAATGAAATGTGCGCTGGTCTATGGAATCAAAAGTTGTCGTATGCTCGGCTCTACACAGCAACACAATCTCGATTGTTTGGCAAAATGTTGTGTTGCTGTGTAGAGCCTAGCAGACGGCAACTTTTGATTCCATAGACCAGTACACAATTCAATACGTAGATCTTAGTCAAGACTAGATTATCATTGAAATAATGATCAGTTGCCGAGGGTAAAGTAAGAAAAAAAGACTGACTCGTTTGTATCTGCGACGTTGGTAACGTTTAACGCCCGGAACGCTAGTGCCCCCCCCCCCCCTTCCGCGACACACACACACCCAGTCACCCGTGTGCAGGCCGCCCATCCAACCCCGACACACTCCAGAGTAGACACATGCGAAGCCAACAACGCATATTGTGTTAGTGTTGGTATGAAAAAAAGGCCGCTGATTGGTCGCATGCAATCGGCTAAGAAAATAATAGCCTAGTTCACGGTACAGTTGCAGTGGATGGTTTCCGGGAATAGATTATAAAGTTCATTCTGGGAGAAAAATGAGTGAAGCCACGTCTACGGGGACTGTTCACCCTGGAAGCGACCTCGTTGAATCCGAGCTCGCTGATTTAAGTATTTAAGTGCTCATTGAATCCGTACTTATTTTTAAGGAAGTGGCTATCCTCACCCGGGGTGAGAATAAAAATACGATCTACCTCTCACCCCGGGTGAGACTTGCCAGCGTTGGCTATTCTCACCCGGTGTGAAACAAGACCTGTTTTTCCTCATTTCGGAATACTGTCTATCGATGTGGATGATCAAATTGATAAAAGCCAAGAAAAAATTATGTTATAGCACAAAAGTAAGCCAATTTTATCGTCTACAAAGATGCATGGCTATTTCATTTTTCGAATCGAGCCGAACTACGCGGGTCTCCATTTTGTTTTGCCTGGAAGTTCTCGCAAGATCTATTCCTCCCCTCTCTCTCTTTCTGAATACTGTCTATCCGTGTGGACGATGTCAAATTGACCAGAACAAAGTAAAAAAATGATGTTAAAACACAAAAGTAAATTAAATTGGTAGTCTACAAAGATGCTATGGCTATATTTAACTTTTTGAATCGAGCCGAACTACGCGGGTCACCATTTTGTTTTGCCCGGAAGTTCTCGCGCTACTCCTCTCTCTCTTTCCAGTTCCACTGCCCACAGACAAAATTGCACGCTTTTAGGCTAACAATATAGGTAATGGAATGTTTGTTCACGGCACAAAATTCTACAAATCTGTTGTCACAATGTAGAATTCTGTGGTTCAGGGTGAACACTACACAGGTTGGCCTAGGCTATTATAACGGTGAACGCACACCGGGTGAGAATAGCCTAAAGACTCACCTGCGCTATTCTCACCCGGGGTGAGAATAGAGGTGGCCTTCTTAGAATTTAAAACCCTTTGTAAGGTACCCCCCAAAAAATGGCTAAAGCGAAACTGAACGGACAAAGAAAGCGCAACAATTTTAAAGCTCTACAAGTAACAGGAAGGGAAGACTTTTCTTTCCCCCTAATCTCAATGCCCTTGGAGAATTTTGAAAAACTCACTGTTCAAGTCTGAAATGCCTACTTAATCTAACACATTTTATTCATGTTGAAGTTAAGATTTTCTGTGTCTTCTTCTGTGCTCCCCCCTTCTCCCCCCTTTTCTTTTTATTTATGATAGTGCAAAGAGTGATTTTGTTTGTTTCGTTTCCAGCGTCGCATGTCAGTGACTGACAATGGAGGCATCAAGTATCCTGAAACCATGGAAGGCGGTCGGCCCAAGCTGGGAGGTCTCATGGACCCACGCCAGGGTGTCATTGACCGCCAGTCTCGCTGCCAGACATGTGCTGGCAACATGACAGAGTGCCCGGGTCACTTTGGTCACATTGAACTGGCCAAGCCTGTGTTCCATGTGGCCTTCCTCACCAAGACAATCAAGATTCTCCGATGTGTTTGTTTTTTTTGCTCCAAGCTCCTCATGGATCCGGTAAGAAAATGCCAGCAATTAGGCAATTAATTCATAAGTTTTTGTTTCTTTTAGACTCACGACATTACTATGGTGACCCATGTAATAATGATAATATATAGCATTTGTAAAGTGCAAATTCCTGCTCAACAGTAAGCTATGTGCTCTTTACAACACTGCAGACCTGAATGCCTTGTAACCTTTCTGGAAAGCATATACAGTGCAAACTGCCATACAGACACTAAAACACAGGACCTAGAACTTTTTGTGTCCCTATGAAACGTTCGTTTTTTCAAGACTTGTAATTCTCCTTTTGCCAGTTAAAGTTTAGAAGAAATGATTGACAGTCTGCAGAGGTTTCAAAATAGAGCTGAGGGTTTGATCGTAAGAAAGTCCCTAACAGAACATTATAATACTTAATTTATTGAGTTTCCTTGGCTACCAGTTAAAGCTAGAATCGATTTTCTTGCTCTTTTATGTGCACGAACTACAAAGCACCACAATATGCCGTATGTATCATCAAGATATTTGAGATCTGCAGGTGAGAATCTCATTAAAGTGCCCATAGTAATAATAGTATAGTGACAGTCTAATAAGTTGGATGGAAGATCTTTTTCTTCCTATGCTCCGAAAATTTAGAATTCCCTCTCTAGAGAACTGCATGGTGTCATAACATCAGAGAGTTAAAGACATGTGTCATGGCGTGGTGGAATCAGGGGCTCGTCATTTTTGGGACCTGTGGAGTTATTGGTATCATCTAAAAGCTTATTCCTTTGTCTTATTTTCAATAAAAAATGCCCTTCTATCTTGAATAGACGAAGAGATATATTTGCGATTGAAAGAGGTTGGGTCGCTTGCTTTCAGTGGTAAAATTTGCAAGAAAATGGCCGTCATAGTTTGGTAGCTTCAGTAGCTTGAGAGTCCTTGGAATCTGAAAAATCACGTATTTTGTGCCTTTAGGAAATGTTTTACACACAAAAATTCGCATGGAAGTGTGTTTTTATTTGGACATAAAAGGTGTTGAGCGGAAAAACAAAACTTCGATAACAATTGCCAAACTGGCGGAAAAGTGCTTTTTTCAATTTCACTATTTTGACAAGCGCTTGATTTCACCATGATGCCTCACATATATTCAACACTGTCCTTGCCAGTATTATTATATTTATTACAATGTGATTGTTATTTTAAGACCCCTTTGTTTTGATTTTGTTAGTTTTGTTTTTTCACTGGGAAGTTCTGTGTTTAGATTTAAAGTAGTATACGGTTTAATTTTTTTCCTGGGATGTTCCAGTTTCATGAAGACAAAGGTTATTTTTTTGGGGTGTCAGTTTATTGCAACAAATAGGTAAGGTATTGTGTCTAGATATGTCTACTTTGCATATTTGTAAATGGACATTTTTGTCTCACAGACTCACCCAAAAATGAAAGACATCCTCATCAAGTCAAAGAGCTACCCACAGAAACGTTTGGCTCACGTGTACAATTTGTGCAAGGGTCGCAAGATCTGTGAAGGTGGAGATGAGATGGACAGGAAGAAAGATGAAAACCTGATGAATGAAGAAAATCCGGAGGAGAACGCGCACAAGGTCAGTGTGTTGATGTATGAGACTATGAAAGTATTGTTTGCTGTTGACACTTGCTTTTTCGGTTGAAGGCTTTTACTATGAAATCATTACTGTTGTTCAAAGTTCTCAGTATGCTACTGTGCATTGCATGTACCTGTTGGGCACAGGTATTTCCAACGCGTCAAGGATTGACAAAGGCTTATCACATCTAAAATCGGGTGAAATGTATACAAACAATTTTTAAAGGTATTGAAGAAAATTGAGGAAATAACTGATAGTATAATGGGAAAATAAATCACAGAAATGGATTTATTGTGGCGGATTTGCTGCACATAGCGCACAGCTGTTCGAATGATAACGTTTTGTATCTGTCCAACCATCCTGTGTTGCATGTGAAGTCAAGGCACACATGAACACACTAATTGAGCATCAGCAGTAAGTTTACACACAATGGCTGAGATTCCCCTCTCAATCGGACTCTTGAAGGAATGTGGCTCTTGGAAAAAGGGTGTGAACAAGCTCCTGTACTGAGGGTAGTGTATTTTTGGCTAGGACAGTTGTTTTGAGAAGACAAACAAGAGGTCTAGTGCACACACTGAAATAATAGGCCAGTGACGCTGTTCACAGGTTTTTTTCCTTTAAAAAGAAAATTTTGTCAGGCAATTATAGCAGCGAAGGTTGCTGTTAAAAGGGGTTATTTGTTTTGGAAAAATTCAGTTACACAAGCTTAGGTTTCTGTAAGGCGGATGTTGCTCTTTTCTAGGTTGCAGTTAAGTGGACACCACTGTACAAAGAAAATATTGCTGTTCAGTTGGGGAATGTCATATAATACAAGCTATTCATGATTTCGAGTTTTGAGTGTTTGTGTTGTCTACCTGTATTTTTTTGCATCAAATAAACCTTAGTCTTGCTGTTCTATTGTATGGTGATTTCTGTTATGATCATGTATGGAAAGGGTTCTTTTAGCAATTAAGGGTACATTTAGCAATTAAATGCTTGTTCAAAAGTTGTTTAGAGTATATTCTGTTTGTTCTTTATCTTTGTCTGTCTCTTTGGAGTTCTGTTTAGAATATGTTCCCCAATGTGTATTTTTTCTATTTGTGTCTCAGAGCCATGGAGGCTGTGGTCGTTACCAGCCCAGCATCAAGCGCAATGGCTTGGAGCTGATAGCTGAATGGAAGCATATAAACGAAGAGTCACAGGAGCGCAAGATCACTGTGTCGGCAGAGCGTGTCCTTGAGGTCTTCAAACGCATCACAGATGAGGAGTGCATAGTTCTGGGTATGGACCCAAAGTGGGCTCGACCCGACTGGATGATTGTCACAGTGTTTCCAGTTCCCCCTCTGCCTGTGAGACCGGCTGTCGTCATGTTTGGTTCTGCAAGAAATCAGGTAGCTGTCTTTTGTTAGGGTATTTTTGTTAGATTTTGTGGATTAAATGGAATGCCTCTTTTGAGATGTTATTTTAAATGTGAAGCATTTGACCCCCCTTGTAAGAAGAACACAGCAAAGAAGAATTACATATAGGAAAATAAGCAAAACTCAGTTGTAGAAAAGGGTTACCATTCAACTGAAAAAGTGACAAATAGCCAGGAATTTCATTTTTAGATTTCTTGGTCTCGAAAAACCCCCATAAAAATGGATGAAAGGGAAAATAAGTGGAAGACCGCAGGGAAATGAAAGGGCTTCCCAATATTATGAATTTTTCTGAATGTTTTTCTTTTTTTTTCAAATTTTACTGAAACCCATTCCCACCTTCCTGGTGTAAAAGTCAATACGTCAAGTGCACCTGTCTAGTTTTAACACACTCAAGTCCGTTTAGTAGCTCAATGCCACATGCTTTTAGAAAGACATTGGTGCCAGAGCCAGGTGAAAGTTGAACATTAATTTGACAAAAGCTGGTAAAAACTTCCTGCTGACCTTTTTTCGTTGTGAGCATTTGCCTAGGCCAGTGAGAGAATTTATAACAGAATCGATAAAAAATGCCAGTCTGCCCAAAAAGGTTTTCTGGGCTTACAACATTTGAACAGCTTGTTGTTGTTTTTATATTTGACCTCGTTTTCAGGATAAGTAAAAAAAGGAGTTTCCCCTTTTTCTTTTGATGGTTACAATATTTGTATTAATATACTTCTCTTTTACTCCAGCAAGAGAAGAAAATATTATAGGTGAGTTGTTGTCTTGTGTCCTCAGGATGACTTGACCCACAAACTGTCTGACATTGTCAAAGCCAACAACCAGCTCCGGCGCAACGAGCAGAACGGAGCTGCTGCCCATATCATCTTGGAGGACACAAAGATGCTGCAGTATCACTGTGCTACACTGGTTGACAACGAGATGCCAGGACTGCCAAAGGTACTTTTCATCCATGTGTTGCCGATAGGCTGTTTTGTTGCTGTAAAATTAATATGTGTCACGATTGGGTGGAATCAGGCACTCCTCAATTTTTGGGCACATAGATCTTGGGTCTTCCAAGAAAAGAAAACTCTAAAGAGAGCTTGATTTTTTAATCAGACTTGTTTATTTGTAAATATTGTTATGGATTTAAGTTGAACATACACTGTCAAGTTATTTAGATCAAGCTATTATACTGTTATGGGTTTTCAGTACAAGGGAGAACAGCATGGCCTTGGATTATATTGAATCTACACGTTATTGTTGCAAACGAGCACGAGCAGAAAAAAAGCTGAACATTATTTAACTGTCAAGTTATATAGATCTAGCTACAATACTACTACTATTGGATGTACAGTTAAGGTACAAGGGAGAAATCATGGCGTTGGATTTACATGGATCAACACAAACAGAAACTTATGTATTCAAGGTATGTTTTTTAAAATCGTTTATTTTTGAATTTATGCTTGAATAACAAGAAATGACATTTAGGGTGCCCCGAAATAAAAAAAAATCTCAAACGTAAGTATCCCCCCCCCATTTTTGTTTTATACATTCGTATGTGGCTGTAATGAAAGGGATTGATCTGTGGGGCTGCCGGTGAATTGAACGTTATTTTCCTTCACAGGCTGTCCAAAAATCTGGCCGGCCACTGAAGTCTGTGAAGCAGAGGTTGAAGGGCAAAGAAGGTCGTGTGCGTGGTAACCTGATGGGTAAGCGTGTGGACTTTTCGGCTCGTACTGTCATTACCCCGGACCCCAATCTACGAGTGGACCAGGTCGGTGTGCCCAGGACCATTGCACAAAACATGACATTCCCAGAGCTTGTCACCCCTTTCAACATTGACAGGTGAGAGGAGAGTGTGGCTTTGTGATGGTTGTTATCTTAATTATGGTTGATGAGTGGGGTGTTTTTTTTTGTTTTGTTTTTTTCTTCTTCCCCCCCCCTCTCATTGGTACGGTTGTGTCCTGATGGAAAGTTAAAGTGTGGTAAATTAATTCAAGATGTTCTTTGAAGACAGGAATAGTATCTTAATCATGTTTATTTATTTGGGGAAAGGTTTATTGAATTTTGATTTGTGTTTTAATGAATATTGAGGCAGTTTCAATAATCAGACTGTTTTGGAAGGAATAACATATGAGAAGATTTGTTTGCAGATGTAGTAGAATCAAAATGTATCCTGAAAGGCGGACTATTGATGGTGTTGTGTTTTCCAACAGTTCATATATCGGTGCTGTGGGGTGATGCCTGTCTTAAGGCGGTCTTCCTGTGATGAGAATTCACTGTCTGAATGTTGTGAAGATTTCTTGTCAGACACTCTAATTTTTTTCTCTGAGGATCAGTCAGCCCACCTGGGAAAGAATGGCAGTCGAGCGTGTATGTGGTTTCTCTTATGTGAAAGTGGAGTTTGTAATAATGCACGCATGAAGACAGTTTTACATCTCTTGGATTTCGCACAAATTTGCTAAGCCTGATTTTTTAAGGTCAGTTTTGGGTGACCAAATCTCAGGCATCTCTTAACGTAGATGAAGTATTAATGTGCCGGATGATGCACAATTTATATGGCTTTAAATTTGTATGTTGCAGGAGGGTGTAGTGCAAGGGTTTAACAGGATGCTTGGGTTGTTACATTTTCAAGTTTCTGTTGGGTGCCACTGTATGTATAGTTTGAAGTCTATATAAATTGAAATCGCGTGACAGCTGGATTTTCTTCTGTGTAGCCATGTTTCTGGGCTTCAAGAGATTTCTTACAGTGAAAAAAAACCCCCGGAAGTTTATTGCTGCTTTAGAACACTCAGAAACATTCTAGGCTTCCCTGGAAGCATGCAGTACAAACTGCTTATCAAACGCTGATGCGCTAACCTTTTGCTCTCTATAACAGGGTACCCATTTCGACCTGGGTGAAGTGAAACATTTTTTGAAAGTTTTCCCAGAGACAACGTTGGTACCAAACGAGTTTAAACCCATGTCTATTTGGTTGCGAAACCCAACAGCCTATGTACTTGACAAACGGTACTACTGTACTTTTGTAGATTGCATCCTGTGATGAATATTACATGTTGACAGCTGCAATGATAGCAGAACACTACTCTAATTTTTTCTCTGAGGATGCTGTTCGTTTAAGAGCAAATGTGTTTAACGTGTATGTGCCTAGTGACTGTGATCTTCAGCCTGATCTGTCAGAGTTGTTGATAATAATTGGGCAGTGGGTGATTAGAGGGTGCCGCTGGTGGTTTCAGCTTCCTCTCTGCTTCTGTTTGTCTTACTGTTTCCCAGAACGCAATTGAGTAACGTTCTTTTGCCCGAGCGCTTGAGTAGTATTGAGCTTTGCATTGTTTCTGTTGGGCGCCACTGTATGTATAGTTTGAAGTTTGTATAAATTGAAATCGCGTGACAGCTGGATTTTCTTCTGTGTAGCCATGTTTCTGGGCTTCAAGAGATTTCTTACAGTGAAAAAAACCGGGGGGGTTTATTGCTGCCTTAGAACACTCAGAAACATTCTAGGCTTCCCTGGAAGCATACAGTACAAACTGCTTATCAAACGCAGATGCTCTAACCTTTTGCTCTCTGTAACAGGGTACCCATTTCGACCTGGGTGAAGTGAAACATTTTTTGAAAGTTTTCCCAGAGACATAACGTTGGTACCAAACGAGTTTAAACCCATGTCTATTTGGTTGCGAAACCCAACAGCCTATCTACTTGACAAACGGTGCTACTGTACATTTGTAGATTGCATCCTGTGATGAATATTACATGTTGACAGCTGCAATGATAGCAGAACACTACTCTAATTTTTTCTCTGAGGATGCTGTTCGTTTGAGAGCAAAGGTGTTTAACGTGTATGTGCCTAGTGGCTGTGATCTTCAGCCTGATCTGTCAGAGTTGTTGAAAATAATTGGGCAGTGGGTGATTGGAGGGTGCCGCTGGTGGTTTCAGCTTCCTCTCTGCTTCTGTTTGTCTTACTGTTTCCCAGAACGCAATTGAGTAGCGTTCTTTAGCCCGAGCGCTTGAGTTGTATTGAGTTTTGCATTGTGCGCTCGCGAGCAGTAAAACATCGAGTAGTGTACAGCACTAGCCATTAGTAGGTACTTTTATTCTCTTCCTGCGTTGTTTCCGTTCCTCTTGCTTTTTCTTTCTCTGTATGACTTGTTATTGTGCTTGTCTTTCGTCAAACAAAGAGATTTTCTCAAACTTTCTAATAATTAGGCCTTATGTGTGGGTGCTGTCCTTTCCAGAATGCAAAGCTTGGTGCAGAGAGGGGCTAACCAGTACCCTGGTGCCAAGTATATTGTCCGAGACAACGGAGAGCGCATTGATCTCCGGTTCCACCCAAAAGCCAGCGACATATATCTACAGTATGGCTACAAGGTGAGTTATTTTTTTATGCTGTCATAACTGTTCGTCCATCATGAACAGATGATGACCTTCAGCATCCAAGGAGGAAGAGAAGTTATGGACCTTCCAGTAGCAAGTTTAGTAGAGAGAAAAGTAAAAGAAATAATGGCAAGTACTTGTTACATTCGCAAATGCCACAACTCGCCACTGATAGCAGCCTTGTACATATTTTTGAAGCCATGGATTTTGAGTCTGACAAGGGGATATGGCTAAGGTGGATGAAAGTGAGCCACGGTCCTGTGATGAAATAATTGTTCTGACTCTGTGATTGTTACATTCAAACACTCTAATTTTTTTCTGAGGACTTCATCTGTTGTCAGGAGTAACCGGCTTGCTCTAGGATTTTTAAGGACACAAAATTTTGATGCAGAAAGCTTTTTTCAAATAAGTGAACTTGCATATTGCCCTCTGTGCTTGCAGATCCAGGTCATGGCACCGGGTGTTCTTTGCCCACTTTTCCTATTCCCCATGTGGTTTCTAGGCTAAGGCTTGCCTTGTGGTGCATTCGTTATAGTAAAGTTTCGTATTATCACTTAACGTTGTTTTACGAAAGCTACCTTGCCCGTTGCATTCAATTTTTATTTTAAAGGAGGGGTGGGTGGTCAGAGGGTGCCACTTGTAGGTCATGTGTGAAAGTTCGCCGGTATATGCTGGCCCCGCCGCTTTTTTAACCTCGACAGACCTAGGTCTGCCGTTTTTTTTAGTTGGGGTTGGCACATACGTGTGTAAAAACTGGCAGGACAGTAAGTCCTGACAAAGCCCCCATCCGCTCTGGGCAGATGAATATGTTAAAACCTGTTGTTTTTTAGTCATAGTGACTCATAGCTGTCACATTCTGCTAGATAGTGGAAACCCCCGCTAGGCTACCTCCGCTTCATCTAGCTTTTCCCGCTACTTTCCTCCTTCCGCTGGACCGCTCTCGGGCGCAAATTGGATACTTTTTTTACATGCGGAAAACACCAATCCGGGAGCGAGTCGAAAACGCGGCTTGCGCATGTCCGCCTGTAGCTTCACTTCCTACTTCCGTTCTGTGCCTAGTTTCTTATTGTTTATTGTGGAGCGACAGTGGCGACTGTCAACTGAGCATCGGGACGATGGCGTGCTGAGTTGTCATTGAAAACGATGGAAATACGAGAGAGATTGATGCAGAATACAAAAATTAAATAAATGGAGCTGGATTGAGAAAGAAGCAGACAGTGTGCGACTTCAACGGTTCATTAGAAAATTGAACAGGCCGGTTGCTGCACTTTGTGTTTGGTGCTATAAAAATCTGGTACAGTGGCCTATTTCCAGTACGGTACTACTCTACATCGTTGCACAAATCTAAAGTGTAAGAAATCTTTAAATGAGACTCTGTGTAAGGCTGGCAACAAACTCTGGATTTTTAGTCACCGAAATGGGTCAAATGCTTGTTAGTGAGCTTAGTGTCTTTTTTTTTTTTTTTTCCAAATACAGTACGGTTAACAAATATGACACTTTTCCCTTCCAAAAACATAGATGTTCTGAGATATTGCCTCTGGATCTCACTGGTTTTACTCCGGCCTTCGGAGGGCGCGCGCACGCCTTCGCGTGAATTTCCTCCTTTTTTAATATTCCTGAGTGGCAGCTATGTTTAGTGTGTGTCTTGTTGTCTTTGTCATCTTATCGTTCTGTACGGTGACTTTCAGGTTTTTGAAAATTCCCATCCTACCTCTTCGTGGGTGGTTGGCGGGAGCTCTGGTGTGGTTTGCTCCTTCTTTCCTGTAAAAATTCTATCGTCTCTATCTTCCCTCCATCTTTTTTATGTTTGTTACTCTCTTGTAACACCTCTAATCTTCGGCACTTATATGACCTTATTGTGTTGCAAGTGCCGTAAAACTCTTACTAAAAAAAAACAAAAAAACATCCTACCTCTTCAGGTTTTTTGATGTCTTTGAACTTTCACCCATGTTGTAGGTCCTACTTTTTTGTTTCTCTCTGTTATTTCTCTTTGTCTGTCTTACTCTTTCTCAGCACTGAATTATTGAGTGCTTGTGCTTCACTTTACTCAAACAAATTATTATTAGCTGGCCATGTTTTGTTCACTGCAAAAGGAAGGTTAGGATGTTAGGGAGAGGACATCAGTGTGTGGGTGACCATACTGATCTTTTTTCATATGTGGCAATGCGTGGTTGGTGTGTGCTCTGGTGGGGTTTGCTCCTTTAGTATTCCTGTCTAACATCTATTGTCTTTATTGTCTCTCCTCCTCTTTGTGTTTGCTGTTCTTTTGTAACACTTTTAATCTTCAGCACTTTTACAACCTTATTGTGTTGCAAGTGGGTGCTCTGGTGTGGTTTGCTTCTTCTTTCCTATCAAACATCTATCGTCCTTATCTCCCCTTCTTCTTTTTTTATGTTTGTTACTCTCTTGTAACACCTCTAATCTTCTGGCGCTCATACGACCTTATGCGGTTTCGAGCACTGTAAAACCTCTACTAGAGCTAAAAAATAATAAAAGATCTATCGTCCTTTTCTCTCCTCCTTTTTTGTGTATGTTACTCTCTTGTAACACGTCTATTCTTCGGCACTTATATGACCTTGTTGTGTTGCAAGTGCCGTAAAATGCTTACTAAAACAAAAAACTTATATGACCTATTATGTTGCAAGTGCTGTAAATCTCTTGCTAAAACAAAATTCACATGTATCCCCAGGTTGAGCGGCACATGGTTGATGATGACGTGGTGGTGTTCAACCGACAGCCAACCCTCCACAAAATGAGTATGATGTGTCACAGGGTCAAAGTTTTGCCCTGGTCCACTTTTAGGCTCAACCTCAGTGTGACGACCCCGTACAATGCTGATTTTGATGGAGACGAGATGAACCTTCACTTGCCGCAGTCCTTGGAGACTAAGGCCGAGATCTTCAACTTGGCGGCTGTCCCGAGGATGATCATCACACCCCAGGCCAACAGGCCTGTCATGGGCATTGTGCAGGACACATTGTGTGCTGTCCGCAAGATGACTAAACGAGATGTGTTCATCACTAGGGTATGAATGCACCAAGATTATCCCAAGTACCCGACCTGTCTGATCCCCCAATGGTCCTGTTTGGACTGAATCATCTCCTAGCTAGAGTCTAAATTTAGATCTACAGCAAATCGATCGTAAACACTATCGTCTGATTACTTATACCGTGTACCCATTGGGGGATTGGGTCTGGTCGGGGCAGTTTGCTAGCCAGACTGAGGGCGCAAAGCAGCTATCGTGGCAACTTTTGCTATTTTCAAATACAACTTTCTCCGGGTACAGGTTACCGTCATCCTTATTTGTTCTTGGTTAGGTTTTTATTGGGCTGACTATTTGTAAACTATGTCAGTTATTTGTGGCTTTTCAAATATGTCCCTAATAGCCTGGCACTGAGTATCAAAGCTTCCAACTGTAGCTATTTTGTGATGTCTTGTTGCAGGTGGCAGGAGGGTACCACAGCTAATGATACTACTAGTAGGTTCATATTTCCTTTCTTTCCCTTTTTTCCGCTTTTTTTTAAAATGCTTTCTCCTTGCAGACCTTTATTGTGTCGATGTACCTCTCATCACTAAACTCAAGCTGTGTGTTGACAAGTTGTGAATTTGATTGTTCAGGCTCAGATGATGAATCTGCTGATGTTCCTGCCCACATGGGATGGTCGTGTGCCGCAGCCGGCTATCCTCAAACCGCAACCGCTGTGGACGGGAAAACAACTTTTCTCGCTCATCATCCCTGGCCGTGTGAATTGTATCCGAACACATTCCACCCATCCCGACTCCGAGGACAACGGACCGTACAAGTGGATCTCGCCCGGAGACACCAGGGTAGGTAGCCTTCTGGGCACGTGTTCTACTGAAAGCATTTATCAGTGATGTCATTTTTATATATTTCAGGCCCCCCCATTATTTTCGAATTTTCACTGAAATCTTCCTTCCATAATTCTCATTTGTTGTTTTTCTGTTTCTGAACAGTTATTTTAGCATTTGCTTTCTGTTTGATTCCGTATTAGCCGTGGCTACTAAAAGTGTTGTTTTGAAAATGCAACTGCGTAAATTTTGTTATTTTCAAGGGTTTTGGGAAATGTTTTCCTAGAGGAAATGGCAGTTCTTATAAGGTTAGGAATGATAGTTGAAATTGTCCCAAGATGGTCACCCATTGCTGAGAAAAATCTATTGCCTTAGACATATGGACATATTAGACAGTGTCATTATATTTTTTAAAAAGCAAAGCAGGAAATGTAAGTGCTTTCTGTACTTCACCTGTAGAAAGTTTACTGGCAGAAGCTCACAAACCATCTCTAGATCTAGAAGTCTTAAAAAAACCACCTCAAAAGTCTGCAGACTAGAACTACATACCTTAAAACATATAACCAACTTATAAACAGATATCCTCAATCAGACAAACTTTTTACAGATTGATAAAAAAGTGACACCTCGGTTGGAGCTGCTGCCCTTGCAGAGCCAGATAGTTTACGCCTAAGAAAACTCCAGCCAGAAACCTCAGTCTATAGTTCTGAGGCTGCCTCTCTTGAAATAGCCCTTGATATAATAAAGTCCACCAGGTCGTATTTTCTCATTCTTCAGACTCTTTTCTCCTGTCTGAAACTTTGAGAGCACTCTTAACACCTTTGACTCTAAAATTGTAAAACTTCTAAACTTCATTTTTTATGTCTCTCTGTCAAAGCAGTTTCAATAGATTGACTTCCAAGCCATGTAGGTATTGACGGCAATGGGAATGTTGACCGATTTGCCAAAGAATCTGTAAAACTACCTGAAAACAAAGTTAGGCATGCGACATTAAAACATGTTTTTTGGCGCCCACAAATCTGAGTCGATGGTGCCGTAAAACACCTACTCCATCTATCAAATCAAATCAAACCAAAATTGATCAGATTTGACTTCTGGTATATTCTATTCCTTGAAGAGAGTGGAACCAAATAATTAAGATTAGAGACTTGTTACATGTCCTGTCGGTTTCTCTTGTTTTTGCAATAGTCAAGCCAACAGCTAATAAAGAAACCCCTCCCCCCTCTGTTTACATTAACACTTATCATCTCTAGGAACACC
Organism: Aplysia californica; assembly: GCF_000002075.1. Taxonomy (NCBI): domain Eukaryota; kingdom Metazoa; phylum Mollusca; class Gastropoda; order Aplysiida; family Aplysiidae; genus Aplysia; species Aplysia californica. The sequence continues at coordinate 626,181 of NW_004797512.1, read as the reverse complement.
TTTGGCAGTTATATGACCAAATTGTGTTGCAAGTCCCGTTAACCTCTCCCAAAACCTAAAAACTCTTAAGTGGGTGGTTGGCTGGTGCTCTGGTGTGGTTTGCTTCGTCTTTCGTATCAAACATCTATCGTCTTTATCTCCCTTCCTTTTTCGTGTTTGTTACTCTCTTGTAGCACCTCTAATCATCGGCACTTATGTGACCGTATTGTGTTGCAAGTGCCATAAAACACTTATTAATACTAAAAAAACTCTAATCCCACAGGTGTTGGTAGAAGATGCGGAGTTGGTGAGCGGCATCGTGTGCAAGAAAACCCTGGGTACATCTGCAGGATCACTGGTGCACATTGTGTTTCTGGAGATGGGCTACGAGATTGCTGGAGAGTTTTACGGGAACATCCAGACCGTGATCAACAACTGGCTCCTTCTGGAGGGACACAGCATTGGTATTGGGGACACCATCGCCGACCAGCAGACGTACCAGGACATCCAGGACACCATCAGGAATGCTAAGGTGAGGATTGATGTCATTACTTCTCCGAGTGCCAGATCTAAAATGGACATGGGCAGTCATAGTCCATCACTCATTTTTCTGCACGGATTTTCAGGTTTGCCAGCGTCTGTGGTGTAGTTAATAGGTGTTTTGCTGTTGCACACGGGACACCCGAGTTTGATTTCCAAGTGGGAAGAATTTTTATCGAGTATCTAGGTCTCTCTGCCATGGTTATCCCTGATAGGCATGGTTGAAGCCGGCATTATAAATGATCTAAATCATGTCAATGGGGGAACGTTTAACTCTAGAAGCGCACAGGGTTTCACCAGAAGTAAGGTAGCCTGGCTCCCGCCCTTTATGTAGAGCCTGCGTGCTTCCAGGGTGAAGTTCCTACACAAAAAATTTATTGCGGTCATTTCTTGTCACTAATTTGTTAAGTTCTTGTAGTAAGTTACTTTTCGTCTAGCAGGACCCTTTGTTGTATTCTATTTTACAGTGGTTAAATAAAGACAGCAGCTAAATTTTCTGCCTATTTTTGCAATTTGGATTACGCAAGACAAAGGGATGCACAGAAGCCATTTCTGACCAAGTGAATTTCGGACTCCGGTAGTTGTAGCTTGGGGATAAAACCAGTAGGGGTGAAAATGAAGACGTCCTGTGATGAAATAATTTTTCTGACTCACTGTGATCGTTACTCTCAAACACTCTAATTTTTTTCTGAGGACTCTTCTGGTGTCATTTACCAGCTTGCAGTGAAAAGTGCAACTTTAAAATCTTTTTTGAAATGGAGGAAAGGTTAAAATTGTGCTGAAGACGTAGTTCTTTTTTTGTGAACATGTTTAGAGCCGTTATATGAACCCAATTGCTTGTTTTGTTTTTTTTGGTTTTTTAAAACTGTTTTCTTCTTAAAAGTCTTGTCTTGGGAAGACAGTTTGATATAATTAACTATATTTATATTATGGTATATGCCACTAGGCCAAGGACATCTTCTGGTTATGATATGCTTTGCTTTACGAAAAGTAACTGCGTTGTTCCAAAAGTTTAATTAAGTGCATTTTCCCTAAAATTGATAATCTCCTCTTGCCCATTTCCCAAAAATTCTGAGGAGGGTATCGATTCTGAGCATCCAGTATATTTCTAGTTCTTGCGCTGGTTTTGTACAACTAAAATATACTCCTAGAATTTTAATGGTTGGAACAACCTGAATTGGAAATTTGTCTATAGTTATGGCTTGGCCATTTGTACACATGGCGTAAGATTTATTCAAATTTAAATGCACATCTGAAATGACAGAAAAATCATTCAGAACGGCCATCATGGTTCTTCTCGAATTTTTTTGCAAATTTTTGAACGCTCAACCTTCTGGATATTTATAAAAATGTGCAATTCACTCATCAGTTTCATGTAAATTTCTGACTCGGATATTTTCAGTTGTAGCTTGGGAATAAAAGAAAACCAGTGGGGGTGAAAATGAAGACGTCCTGTGATGAAATAATTTTTCGGACTCACTGTGATTGTTACTCTCAAACACTCTAATTTTTTTCTGAGGACTCTTCTGTTGTCATTTACCAGCTTGCAGTGAAAAGTGCAATTTTAAAATCTATTTTGAAATGGAAGAAAGGTTAAAAATGTGCAGAAGACGAAGTTCCTTTTTTTGTGAACATGTTTAGAGCCATTATATGAACCACATGCACGTGCTGTTTTTTTTCTTTACAGTTTTTTTCTTAAAAGTCTTGTCATGGGAAGACAGGTTAACATAATTGACTATATTTATATTATGGTATATAATATATGCCTCTAGGCGAAGGACATCTTCTGGTTATGATATGCTTTGCTTTACGAAAAGAAACTGCGTTACCCATTTTCCAAACATTCTGAGGAGGGTATCGCTCCTGGGCTTCCAGTTTTCTTCTAGTTCTTCCACTGGTTTTGTACTACTAAAATATACTCCAAGAATTTTAATGGTTGGAACAACTTGAATAGAAAATTTGTCTATAGTTATGGCGTGGCCATTTGTACACATGCCGTAAGATTTATTCATATTTAAATGCAGATCTGAAATGACAGAAAAATCATTCAGAATGGCCATCATGGCTCTTCTCAAATCTTTTGCAAATTTTTGAACGGTCAACCTTCTGGATATTTATAAAAATGTGCAATTCACTCATCAGTTTCATGTAAATTTCTGATTCGGATATTTTCAGTTGTAGCTTGGGAATAAAAGAAAACCAGTGAGGGTGAAAATGAAGACGTCCTGTGATGAAATAATTTTTCTGACACACTGTGATTGTTACTCTCAAACACTCTAATTTTTTTCTGAGGACTCTTCTCGTGTCATTTACCAGCTTGCAGTGAAAAGTGCAACTTTAAAATCTTTTTTGAAATGGAGGAAAGGTTAAAAATGTGCTGAAGACTAAGTTCTTTTTTTGTGAACATGTTTAGAGCCGTTATATGAACCCAATTACTTGTACTGGTTTTTGTTTTTTTATACTGTTTTCTTCTTATAAGCCTTGTCATGGGAAGACAGGTTTACATAATTAACTATATTTATATTATGGTGTATATGCCACTAGGCCAAGGACATCTTCTGGTAACGATATGCTTTGCATTATAAAAAGAAATTGCGTTATTCCAAAAGTTTAATTAAATGCATTTTCCCAAGCATTGATAATCTCTTCTTGCCCATTTTCCAAAAATTCTGGAGAGGGTATCGATCCTGAGCATCCAGTATATTTCTAGTTCTTGCGCTGGTTTTGTACTACTAAAATATACTCCAAGAATTTTAATGGTTGGAACAACCTGAAGTGGAAATTTGTCTATAGTTATGGCTTGGCCATTTGTACACATGGCGTAAGATTTATTCAAATTTAAATGCACATCTGAAATGACAGAAAAGTCTTTCAGAACGGCCAACATGGCTCTTCTCAAATCTTTTGCAAACTTTTGAAAGGTCAGCCTTCTGGATATGTATAAAAATGTGCAATTCGCTCATCAGTTTCATGTAAATTTCTGACTTGGATATTTTCAGTTGTAGCTTGGGAATAAAAGAAAACCAGTGGGGGTGAACGTCCTGTGATGAAATAATTTTTCTGAACCACTGTGATTGTTACTCTCAAACACTCTAATTTTTTTCTGAGGACTCTTATGTTGTCATTTACCAGCTTGCAGTGAAAAGTGCAATTTTAAAATCTTTTTTGAAATGGAGGAAAGGTTAAAAAATGTGCTGAAGACTAAGTTCTTTTTTTGTGAACATGTTTAGAGCCGTTTAATGAACCACATGCATGTGCTGTTTTTTTTCTTTAATTTTTTTTACTGTTTTCTTTTTATAAGTCATGGGCAGACAGTTTTATATAATTAACTATATTTATATTATTGTATGCGCCATTTCAAGAAGTGCTTGAAAAATTATGTACTGTTTAATTATGTTTAATTTTGTATTTGTTATTTTGAAAAAGTTAGGCTCTTTTTATTATATTTTAGCCAGAAAGTAATTTAAAAAAACAACAAAAAAAACCATTTGAAATAAATACAAATAAACACAAGTAAGGACATAGAAAATCCTTCTCTTTTTTTACCTGTTCGAAAAATTGTTGTTTCATGATTAGTAAAAATCTATTTTTTTCCTTTCCCAGAATGATGTGATAGAGGTGATTGAGAAAGCTCACAATGACGAACTGGAGCCCACGCCCGGTAATACCCTCAGGCAGACTTTTGAGAACCAGGTGTGTATGTATTGTATTCTCTCTCTCCCCTTCTTCTTTTTTATGTTTATTACTCTCTTGTAACACCTCTAATCTTTTGGCGCTCATATGACCTTATGCAGTTGCGAGCGCCGTAAAACTTCTACTTTAAAAAAATGACACTGTCCACTATACTTATTTGTTAAGACGACCACTCTTCTCCTTGACAAAGGGTGGCTGTTCTGGACTATTTTGACTGGATTTGCCTTTTGCTTATGTACTTAATCATGGTGGAGTTATTCTGTTCCTTTCCAGCACTTTGTCCTTTGATGAACCGTGATATATGACATTTGAGTGTGATTTTCTTTCACAAACACTCTAATTTTTTTCTGAGGACATGAAGAAGTATTAGGGGGACAGATGATAATATACACTGTGCATATGTAAGAATTTTATACTGCTGCAAACTTAGTTTTTCATCGTAATACTTTTATCTCTATGCACCTTCCAAGTGCACACTGCCAATCACATTCATCGAATTGAGACGGGCCTGCCAGGTTTGCCTTCATGAATAGGGCAAAAGCAAAATAAACAAGTTTTATTTTAAAGGTTACAGTCGAGTTTAGTTGAATCCGGTTGTATTGTTCTAAATTGGTATTTTTTTGCCTTATCTAGAAGGAAAATCTGGCTGGTGTGGGTAAATCCAATGACTCCGATTGGAAGTGTTCACAGAGTATTAAATGGGGGAAGGTTGAAGGGTGTAAAAAGGTGGTCAGTTCTATCCACTCGTGTACAGCGTTACTATCATTCTGTTTGAGAAGAGAATGGAGCAGGAAGAGGAAGGCCGACTCTGGCCTACCTGACCTCTTCCATTTTCCTGTATTATCGTTGTCTATTTTTTCAAAGCAGTAAATGACAGGTGGTTGGCGGGCGCTGTGGTATGGTTTGCTTCTTCTTTTTTATCAAACATCTATCGTCATTGTCTCTCCTTTTTTTTTTTTTTTTTTGATGTTACTTTTCATATATCTCTAATCTAATTATGTTTCAAGTGCTATAATATGTTTATATTGATTGAAAGATGCAACACCACTCTTACTTTGTGAATGTGCTTGGTGACCTATTCCCTGTATTATTTGGTCTCCAGGTGAACAAGATCCTGAACGCTGCTCGTGACAAAACTGGTAGCAAAGCCCAGCAATCTCTGTCTGAATTCAACAATTTCAAAGCTATGGTGGTCTCTGGCTCAAAAGGGTCCAAGATTAACATCTCTCAGGTGCGTTGGTTCATAAAATAACTTGAGTCATCAGTGCGTATACACAGGGCATGCTGTCTGTCACCTTGGCCTTGTTAGTCCGTTGATGCCTCTCTCTTTGCTACAACAGGCCTCCATCTTTGTGTAGAAGTTGTGATTTTTTCCTTGAGGTTTATGAATTAGGAGAGGGGCAATTTGTGAGGACTGTTATTAACGTTTAAACCCATTTTTCACACTTTGTCAAAGCGCAGGCAAAGATCCAAAACTTAAAAAAGAAACCACAAAATGTAGCCAATTGTTATAGTGTGTATTTATGTGTGTTTGTTTCTGTTTGCATTAGATTGTTATTTGACGTGGCTAATTTTTTTATTCCTCGGTTGTTTTTGTTCAGTGTTAAATTTCAGTTGAGTCAACACGCTTTTCGTTCAGTTAATCTTTTTTAAATTACGGTCCATTTTTTGTTTTTGTTCCCAGTGCTAAAGGGCTGTATCAGTATGCTTGTATCTTGCTGAAATATTCCTTCTTTTTATCTGATAACCATTGGCTTTGTCCTGCTGTGAGTTGGAAGGTGCTCTGGTGTAGTTTGTGCCATATCTCCTTTCAAATATCTATTTTCATGATCTCTCCTTCTTTTCTTTGTATGTTCCTCTTAGGTACCACTAGTCTTTGGCACTTATGACTTATTTGTGTTTTAAGTGCTGTAAACTCTTACTAAAATGAAAACAAAGTGACCAGCTACATGTCTGTTTTGCTCTTGTCCAGGTCATTGCATGTGTGGGTCAGCAGAACGTGGAGGGAAAGCGCATTCCGTTCGGCTTCAAGTATCGCACACTGCCGCACTTCATCAAAGACGACTATGGTCCCGAGTCTAGAGGGTTTGTGGAGAACTCGTACCTTGCCGGTCTGACCCCTTCGGAGTTCTACTTCCACGCCATGGGAGGCAGAGAGGGTCTCATTGATACTGCCGTGAAGACTGCCGAGACTGGTGAGAGCGTGTGTGTTTGTGCATGTGTGAGACAGACAGACAGACAGACGGGGGGGGGTACCTGTACCTGGGAATTTGAGGAAATCTGTTGCGCACTCATACCGATGTTATTGGCGTTATGGCTGGGTGATTTAACGTAGATTTGAGCACGAGTCCTCGCAGCACAGTATGAAAGTCTCTTGGGCACTTGCCAGCCTTTTGGTCATGGGGCTAATGTCTGGCGATTGCATATATATTTTGCCAACAGGCCAAAGTGGCGTAGTTCCTATGAAGTCTCTCCAGGCGACTTAAGAATTATATTCCATTTTCTATAACGTAGACAAAGCCTACAAATAATAGCTTTCTCATAATCAGTGCAAATCAGAAGCATCGGCGACAAATACTAGGAATCGGCCGAATTCGTAGAGGTTTCGGAAAGAGATCATCAAGCAGTCACCGAGCGGATGCTGTGTGTAGTACAGTTTACCTCTGGCAGTATGTGGGGGCAAATTTACATTAGTTTAATAAGGACCGTACAACTCGGACTGTTGACAAATGCCAGTGTTTACATGCTGACTGCCAGGCCCCTTGGGTGTATGCGTGTGTGTATGCCAGTGTGTGTGCATGTGTGAAACAACAAACCCAATGTGCCTGCATCTGGACAATAAAAATTGATTCTATCTTATCTTACGACATTAACATTAACGATTACCATTGCATCTGTTCTGTGTGAAGGGTACATCCAGCGTCGTCTGATCAAGGCTATGGAGAGCGTGATGGTCAAGTACGACGGCACCGTGAGGAACCAGGTGGAGCAGCTTGTCCAGTTGCGTTACGGGGAGGACGGCCTTGATGCCTGTTGGGTGGAGTTCCAGGCCCTGCCCACGCTCAAACCCGCTGACGAGACTTTCAAGCGCAAATTCAGATTTGATGCCACCAATGAAAGGTAAACGGGGGGGTTGTGTGTGTAAATTTGAAGTTTCCTCAATCTATGAAATACTGCTTGCTGTTCAGGGATGCAGTCGAACCTGCTTTGATGACGTGCTGTCCAAGATGACCACCCATACGAACAACCACTTCCTACTTTCCCCCTTGCGTTTTTTTCTACATAATAGTAAAAATATTGTTCAAGAGAACCACCATTCAAAGATTGAGTGGTCATCATAGACTCGCAGGATTTGTATTTCTTTTACTTGGGGCCTGTACTTTGCTTTTTGACTTCGATGGAGTCACAGTGTACTAAACACAGTTAATCCAAAAACAATGATTAACTGAAAGAAAATAATATCCCCAATATTCTTATTTTTCTTTTTTTTTTTTTGGTAAGAAAACTATTGATTATTTGATTTTACTGGTTGTGGGCCTCATCACGAGTCATCATGGATGCTTCCCTTAGTGCGTCGGCTAAGATCCAGTTCGCGTTAGATTCCGCACTTTCTTACTCCTGGGCACAGGGGTTGTAGGCCGGGACTACTGAATTAGGCGACTTTCGAAGAAGATGTGCTATTTTTAAACTCAAAAATACTTTTTTTGTCTGCGTCATTGTTTCTGTCTGGTAGCCAGCCTTTTCTGTAACATTACTTGGTTGCTGTCGTGTCTACTTTTCTTTACTCAAATAAATCTCTTTTCGCCTGTTTTTTGTTTGCTTCTGTTTAAAGGTGCCGATTTTGCGGATAAATCTGTATTTCTGAAATTGTCCTGATTTGTATTTATTCATATCGTATTCTCTTTGAACATGTTATTTAACATTTTGCAGAAAATAGTCTTGATACAAGATGCATAAGACAATATGATCCATTTAGTTTGAGTCTTTGTGCGCATGTTGTCATGATGTTTGAAAAGATCGGGATTTTTGTATTTAGCAAGTTGGCACCTGTGTCTGTTCATCTGTTTTGCTCTTTCTTAGTATTAAATGACTGTTTTTGTATCTGTGAGCTTCTCTTTCCTCAACCAAAACAATGTGAGTGGTTGGCGGGAGCTCTGGTGTGGTTTGCTTCTTTTCTATGAAACATCTATCGTCCTTATCTCCCCTTCTTTTTTATGTTTGTTACTCTCTTGTAACACCTCTAATCTTCTGGCGCTCATATGACCTTATGCAGTTGCGAGTGCCGTAAAACTCTTACTTAAACTTAAAAACACCTCTAATCTTCTGGCGCTCATATGACCTTGTGCAGTTGCGAACACCGTAAAACCTCTTCTAAAACTAAAACAAAACAACTGCCACTGTTGCAGAGCCATGAGGAAGTGCCTGCAAGAAGATGTGATCAAGGACCTGATGGGGGATGCCAGCCTCATGGCCGAGCTAGAGCAGGAGTGGGAGCAGCTGCAGGAGGACAGGGTAGGCATTCGGCAAGTGTTCCCCACCGGAGACTCGCGCATTGTGCTACCCTGCAACATGAACCGCATCCTCTGGAATGCTCAGAAGATCTTCCGCATCAACAAACGCAAGCCCTCCGACTTGCATCCGCTCAAGGTCATAGAAGGTGAGGGGAACTGTTGATGGTGGTGGTGGTGGTTTGTTTTAAGGTGTATCTAAGTCTTGTTGTTACAGTCGAACATGCACTTACCGAAATTCGCAGGACGCTGAAATCTTCTTTTATGTATGTAGTTCACTCTGTACTTGTTTTAAATTCAAAGAATCTACATGTGTCAAAATTAACATTCGAGACCTGTGTTTGCTTTGTGCAGGTTCTCTAGGTATGTGCTAGACTGTATTTCTGTTTTGCAGTTTCTCAGCACTGTTTGTAGGTGGTTGGATGGTGTGAACTGCATTTACCTTTTCTGTTGTGGAAGATGTCCTGTGATGAAAGCTCCGTTCTGACTTTTTCCAGTGTGATCTGTACAACAAACACTCTAATTTTTTTCTGAGGACATTTTCACTTCTTTGTTTTTAGTGCAAAAGTTAGATGCATTGTTTAGATTTATTTGCTAAAATTGATGGTCATTGTTGTGCTGATAAAATGTTGTGTTGGTAAAAATTACTGTTAACACAAGATACAGGAAATTGCTTACATACACATGGGTGGCGAACTCCTAAGAGCATTATTGTTTTCAATATGTATAACGTATGTAGAACTGATGACTCCCTTCCCCCTGCTGGTAGCTGAAGTGTGCCACTGGTTGATATTACTTCTGTTCTTACAGCCAATTGTTTCTGTCTGTCTTTCCTTTTCCTAGCACTAAGTGCCTATTATTGTGTCAATGTTCTTCTCAAAACTCAAACAAACAACCTCTTTCCTCCCCTCCTTGTGGGTGGTTAGCTGGTGCCAAAGATAGTACATAACAAGATAGTTCACACCTCTTTTTGAGCCAAGTAAAAAAGGTCCTCTAAATCTGGTGACACCCTCTTCGAAAAAGCAAACCTTTTGCGAACAGTTGCCATACTTGTGTGAAACAAATCAAAGTGTAACTAACAAGTTTTTGAATAAATTAGAATTATAATTTCAAAAGAACGCTTTTTAAAAATGGTTACGCTGACAAAAAAACTCTTCCTGTGGAAGAGGCGACTGTTGTCTTCGTTTAATTTGACTTTAGAATGAGAGGCGAGAGGTCATTAAAATTTTTAAAAACCTAAAACTCTGCACTGAACGAACCCGAAGAGCTGATGAACAGCAGTCAAGGAGGTGCTATTCCTATTCTTCTGGAGAAACGAAAGAGAGCTTCAAAACAAAAGAATGCAGTGCCATCTGAAGCAATGAGCGGACTTCTGCGGACACTTTTTTGACCGATTGAACCTTCTTGTTATGTACTATCTTTGCTGGTGCTCTGGTGTGGTTTGCTCCCATATTTCCTGCACTTACATAAATGTCCTAATTGTGTTGCAAGTGCTGTAAAGCTCTAAGTTAGCTAAAACATTCACCTTTTCCGCAGTTGGTTGAAGGGTGCCAACAGTCGGTCGTTCTTCAGTTCTTAGGCCTTGTTGTTTATATGTCTTTTTTCCCCCCTGTATTAAATGCCCACTACTGTGTTGTTTCTCTTTATTCACCAGGCGTGCGAGAGCTGTGCAGCAAGCTGATCATTGTGGTGGGCGATGACCCTATCTCTCACCAGGCCAACGAGAACGCCACGCTGCTGATGAAGGCGCTGATCCGTTCTACGTTGTGCACCAAACGGGTGGCCGAGGAGCACTGTCTCACTGCTGAGGCCTTTGAGTGGGTCCTGGGCGAAATTGAGACCAAGTTCCAGCAGGCTATGGTCAGTTTGAGCTAGAAGCACTTGTGGCATTTATGAAAAAGCACTGCTATCTTTCTCATTGCTTCTTCTTTCCTATCAAACATCTTTCATCCTTATCTCTGCCCCTTTATTTTGTGTGTTTCAGTTACTCTCCGGCAGCACTTCTAATTTGGGGCTCATATGGTCTGTTTGTGATGCAAGTGCTGTTTAACTTCTTTTTAAAAAGCCCCCTTTTCTTCCTTAGTGCCAGATGGTTTAATCGTGTTGATGAGCTTTTGTTTATTCAGACTCAAACTCTTTCTGGGGGCTCTCATGGCCTAGAGGATAAGGTGTTGGCCTCTCATTCAAAGGTTCCAGGTTCGAATCCGGGTAGGGACAGAAAAAAAATTTTACCCTAAAATTGTCCCCTTCCACCCCCTTTCCTGCTCTCTAGCACTTTTGTCGTCTGCTTTTGTCTCCTCTTTCTGCCCTCACATCCTTTGCCCCCTCCTCTGGGCTCCTGACTCTTTCTGTAGCCTTTTTACTGCTACTCCTTGGCTCCTTCTTACAGTTGTCTTTCAGCCACACCCCTAAGTTTCTGGTTGGAAAGATCTACACCTAGCCTTCTTGGACAAGGGCGAAAAATCTCGAAGGGACCGTGTGCAAGTTGTGTGCGTTAAAGATCCCTTGGTGGTCTAAAATAGATAAGAGTAGGCTTCGGCCGCCACCGGGTCAAAATTCAAAATTTCCTACCAACTGAAAATATTAGGTGTATCCCGAGCGCTCATATAACCTTATGCATTTGCAAGCGCCGTAAAACACTTACAAAAAAACACACCAAAAAACCCTCTTTCCTCTCTCCTTTCCCTTCAGGAGCGTGTCCTAATTGTTTCTCTTCATTGTTTCTGTCCTACTTTTCCCTACATTGATGGCTGTTACTGTGGCGATGGTTGTTCTTCTTACTGATGTTTGTAGATAGTGGGCACTCTGGTGTGGTTTGCTCCTTCCTTCCTATCAAACATTTATCTTTCTTACATCTCTCCTCCTTTACTTTTCATGTTACTCACTAGTAGCACCTGTGATCTGTGGCACTTGTACGATATATATATGTATTGCAAGGGCCATAAACCCTTACTAAAATTCAAAACTTTCCTCAGGCTCACCCCGGTGAGATGGTGGGAGCCCTGGCTGCCCAGTCCCTTGGAGAGCCGGCCACTCAGATGACACTGAACACTTTCCATTACGCTGGTGTGTCTGCCAAGAATGTCACCTTGGGTGTGCCGCGTCTGAAGGAAATCATCAACATCTCCAAGAAGCCAAAGACCCCGTCACTGACTGTGTACCTATTGGGACAGGCTGCACGTGATGCTGAGAAGTGCAAGGATGTGCTGTGTCGTCTGGAACATACCACGCTCAGGCGTGTCACCGCCAACACAGCCATCTATTATGACCCTGACCCCATGAACACGGTCATCGCTGAGGATCAGGAATGGGTTAGTCGATGCACTTTTTTTCTTCCGGGGCTGATGGGGAGGTGAAGCAGAGACAGATGGAAAGGAGCTGCAGAGTAATGGTTTATAAGTTTAAACCTCTTGTAGTTCATTTTGTGACAAAAGTTAATATTTGTTAATCTTGAGAAATTCCAGGGAACATTATTTGCTGGTGTTGTCGATCAACTCGGTGACAGAAACTTGTTTTTATCGCGAAATGTATGCTTAGAAAATCAAGTCCTGACGTTTCTGGGAATGTTATCTTGCTAATTGTGCTGATGGTGGCATAATAGCAGTCGAACCTGCCATGACGGCCACCAGTACGAACGATTGGGACCTCAGAAGGGAATGACTTGTTTTCTTCATTTTGATCTTATACGGCCACTTTTGTCTTTGACATTGGGTGGTCGTCTTACACATTTTGGGCTATATTTATAGATTGGGGGGGGGGGGACTAAATGATCATTATTCCCAGGCTTTCCTTCTGTCTGTGGTGCGATGGTAAATTAATTGATTTATAGTAGCAATGGCAAGGGAAAGCATCTTTTAAATATTGCCAGAAAATCAAAGGAAAAACAGATGGAAAAATCGAACAAGACAAAACCTTGGTGAAAACAGGTATAAAGAGTTGTTGGTATTCTCTTCAAACAGGCTCTCAAATGCCACTTTCAGCCCTCTAAAATCACTAAATTTCAAGTTTTTCTTACTTTTCAGCTTCAGCTGTAGGAAGCATGCATGAGTGACCAAATTTTGAAGCTAAATTGTCACTTCCTAATTATTTCTTTTGAAGTAAAAAATGAATAGCCTTCTTTAACTAAAAGTTGAAAAGAAGATCCTGCTTCAACTAGATGTTAAGAATAAATAATCATCTTAAACTAGAGCAGAAATATAAGTGCTTCTTTTACAAGATCTTTAAAAATAAAGACCTACATTATTTTTCTTATTTTGTGTACCTTCAGGTGAGCATCTATTACGAGATGCCGGACTTTGATGCCTCGAGGATCTCCCCATGGCTGCTGCGCATCGAGCTGGACCGCAAGCGTATGACGGACAAAAAGCTGACCATGGAGCAGATCTCAGAGAAGATCCAAACAGGCTTTGGTGACGACCTGAACTGCATTTTCAATGACGACAATGCTGAAAAGCTGGTGCTGAGGATTCGCATCATGAACTCTGACGAGAACAAGTATCAGGACGTGAGTGGGCTTCTGTTTTCTCTTCTTGTTTTACATCCTTCTTATCATCATCATCAGTTTGTTTCACCCTTTGTTGACATCCACCCCTTTGCGCTTATTTGACCGTATGTCGTTGAGAGCGCCGTAAAACCTTATTTAAACAAGACAAAACAAAAACTTCTGCACTTGTGTTGAAGTGCCGTAAAACTCTTACGAAAACAGAAACTACTCAATGCATGGAAATTTGTTGAGAGACCACTACAAAATGGCTTACTTTGATGAATAACTAAGTAGTATCAAAGCTTATTTAAAAAAAATTATTTTTTTTGGTAAGTGTTTTACTGCGCTTGCAACTGTATAAGGTGGTATGAGCGCGCGGGACACATAAAAAAAATTTCAGTTGGTACGAAATTTTGAATTTTGCCCGGGTGGCGGCCAGAGCCTCGATTTTAGACCCTCAAGGGATCTTTTCCGCCCTTGTCCGAGAAAGCTAGGTGTAGATCTTTTCTACCAGAAGATCAGGGGTGTGGCTGAAAGACAGCAGTAAGAAGGAGCCAAGGGGTAGCAGTAGAAAGGCTGCAGAAAGAGTCAGGAGCCCAGAGGATGGGACACGTCACAAAGGAGGTGAGAGGGTGGGGGAAGAAAGTGGAGAAGAAAGCAGATGACAGAACATTGCTAGAGAGCAGGAAAGGAGGTGAAAGGAGAAAATTTTAGAGAAGAAAATGTTTTGGCCACTACTCTGATTTGAACCTGGGACCTTTGAGTAAGAAGCGATGAGAGCCCTCGTTGCTGTGTTTCTTGTTATTAGCATGACCAACTTTACTGAGCAACACATACTGGTGTTTGGGTGGTTGGCGGGGATGTGGTCTGCTCCTTCTTTCCAATCAAACACCTATCATCCTTTTTTCCCCTCCTTTTTTGTGTTTGTTACTCTCTTGTAACACCTCTAATCTTCGGCACTTGTATGACCTTATTGTGTCGCAAGTGCCGTAAAACACTTACTAAAACTAAAAACATATTGGCGTCTGTTCCAGGAGGATGAGGTGGTGGACAAGATGGAGGATGACGTGTTCCTGCGTTGCATCGAGGCCAACCTGCTCTCCGACATGTCTCTACAGGGCCTTGAAGCCATTGCCAAGGTGAGTCAAGGTGTTGACGGTACAGAGCACAGTCTAGCATGCATATAGGGGACATACACGGTCCTGAATTTTCCTTCCATGTGTATTCTTTGTATATGGATTCTTTGTAAAGCAAGTATAAAGAAAAAAATAGAACATTACGAAAAATTTCAGGACATTTTCAAAAAATTGTTTCTAAAAAAAACTAAAAGATATTGTCTTTCTGTATTTGTGTCCTATTGGGCATGTTAGATCTGTTATGTGTGAAAAAAGGGTGATTGTATGTCTTTGGAAAGGGTGTTGTTTGAAATATTGAAACACCTTGACATGGCCCAGTCTCCAGTGAGTTACGGTGTGGCCTGTATTGTGGTAAATGTTTTTTTTGTGTTTTTTTTAACTTGCTGCAGGTCTACATGCACTTGCCAACCACAGATGACAAGAAGAGGATCCAGATCACGGATGATGGAGAGTTCAAATCCATCACAGAGTGGATCCTTGAGACTGATGGTACCAGTCTGACCAAAGTGTTAAGTGAACGTGACGTGGATCCTGTGAGGACGTACACCAATGACATCATTGAGGTCTTTGATGTGAGTATTGGGGAGAGGGCAGGGGAAATGTGGCATGGGAGAAGGCTGGAAGTTGAGAATTGGTGGGGGGGGGGGTGTTTACCTGAATATTGATAGGAAGTTTTTTTGACCATGGTTGCCTTGAAGTGAAGAAGAGTTATAAAAGAGTAATTTATTGTTGTGGTTTATTGTAGATGCTGTTTTGAATGTGACCTGTCCTTCAAACATCAAAATTTCTCGCAAAATATTCATTGTACATGATTATGAAAAATAAAACCAATTACCCATGTATTCATAGTACTGAAAAATGGAGGGGAAGTTGATTCTAATTTTTTACCTTTGTGTCATGTTTAAGAGTGCCAGATTCTGGCCAAGGCTCACTTAACTTTGACTGTGGGTGGTTGGAAGATGCTATCCCACTTATTTTAGTTCCCCTGCTTTTTTTTTCAGCTTGTTCTATTTTGCTTTTACCAGCTCTTAACAGCTGCTATTGTGTAAATGTGCTTCTCCGTGAACTCAAACTTTGTCTTGTTTTCTGTTTCAGACTTTGGGTATTGAAGCTGTGAGAAAAGCCATCGAACGAGAAATGAACCATGTCATTTCTTTTGACGGCTCCTATGTCAACTACCGCCATTTGGCCCTTATGTGTGACATCATGACCTCCAAAGGTCACTTGATGGCCATCACCCGTCACGGCATCAACAGACAAGAAACTGGCGCTCTGGCGAGATGCTCCTTCGAGGAGACGGTGAGTTGATGCCCTTCATCTATGCTGCCCAGGATAGCTTCTGCTTTCTGGACCCGCTGGTCACATTGTGGCATTGATGGTATAGTTGTTGGGCTCAGCTGAAAAGTCATGGGTTTCAACCCCGTCAGGAGCCGGACTTTGTACCTTGGGAAAGGCACATAATATGATGAATTGTCCTCACTCACCAAGGTGGGAATTAGGTATCCAGCTATAGACCGTGAAAGAGCTTGTCAGGTTGTTAGTGTTTGAGCGCTTATGTTGCTGCTTGTGTTGTAACTGAGAATTCTAGGGTCTGCTGGGGTAGTAATATAGCGCATGAAATTTGCTTTCGAGTGGGGATATGCGCTGCGATACACGAATACTTTTCATTAGTAAGATGCTGTAGAGCCTGGATATGTGATATTTAATTTAATTATAATAATTCATTATTATGGTTTTACCATGGCACTCAGTCTTCCTCATCTAACATTTCATTTTGTTTTACCTCTGCACTGCAGACTCTAATTGTCATCAGATTGACTTTGTAGAATTTAACACTCATAGTTGCCACAGAATCTCCCTTTCCAATCTCCCTCCCAAAAAGAGGAAAAAGCCCATTTTAACATGTGGATTTGTGTGTGGTCCCCAGGTGGACATTCTTATGGAGGCGGCATCCCACGCTGAGATTGACCCGATGAAGGGCGTCTCGGAGAACATCATGCTGGGACAGCTGGCCAAGGTGGGCACTGGCTGCTTTGACTTGCTGTTGGATGCAGAGAAGTGCAAATATGGCATGGAGATCCCCACCAACCTGGGGCCAGGCATGCTCGGAGGTGAGTTTACAGTGGTTTGGGGGAGTGGGGGGGGTGTTGCATGACTGCTCTTCATTACAAATTTTATGGATTCAATCATTTTCTCAATTTTATGCAATGAAAATGGAATACTGGCAATAGAAATATGCCTTTTTCAATCCTTGAAAAACACAAATTTCAATCTAGCCATGCCAATTGAGCTTGCGTACGCAACCAAATTTTGGTCCCCGCTTGCTGGTGTATTTTTGGACCGGATTGGAACACGGGTGACTAACTTTCTCAGACTATGTCGGCTCTATTTCTGGACCAATATGAATGAAACTTGGCACCCAATCAGAAAATAGGGCAAACTAATATATGTGGACATTGAGTTTTGTACACATAATTTAGTCTGATGTTTTTGATCTCAGAAACACTTTCTTATTGGATATTTTGTAAACTACTAGAATTTGATTTTCTAC
Organism: Aplysia californica; assembly: GCF_000002075.1. Lineage (NCBI taxonomy): Eukaryota > Metazoa > Mollusca > Gastropoda > Aplysiida > Aplysiidae > Aplysia > Aplysia californica. Next base: position 609,291 of record NW_004797512.1, on the reverse strand, counting down.
GTCAAGAAGATAACAAAACTATCTTTTCTCTATCTTGTCCTCGTATTTTAAAGTTCTATGTCATATAGTTGTTGAGAATGGCTTTGCATGGAAACCGGGCATTTTTTCGTAGTCCCTCGGCAAACGTGTGTGACCTGAAAATCCCATAATTCTGAGCCCGTTCATTGGTCACTTGACATGGGGCGTGGGCATCCGGTTGTTTTTCTCTCTGTTCCCCTGTTGGGGTGGTTAACAATGGAAAGAATGTTTCTAATTGTTAGAATCAATTAAATTATATTTTATGGTTGGCATGGTCTAAAGTCATATAAGAAATTTTGCCATTATTTATCCACGCTGCCAACAACATAATCTTAAAGATCCCATGATATGATACATGTAAAATGCTCTCGTACTGACAGCCGTCTTTCTCAAAATAGTAATATATACACTACAATTTTAATTATACCAAAATAACTACAAAATGTTATTTTAAATCTGACTGCAGAAATGATTTCTCCATTGAGTTCTCACGTTTCTGTCAAATGCTCCAATTAATTACTGAAATGTCACTGATTTTCGTACAGAGTTTGGTAATTTGACTCTCTTTTTTGGGTAATATGTCTGCTGAGTACATTGTCCTTATCCCCTCTTCTCTCTTCCCAGGTGCTGGCACAGGCATGTTCTTCGGCTCAGGAGGTTCCCCAACCAGCTCTATGTCTCCTCTGATGACCCCCTGGGGTCAGGTCGGCACTCCGGGCTACGCGAGTGCTTGGTCGCCAGGCGTGGGCAGCGGCATGACACCGGGTGGCGCCGGCTTCTCCCCCTCTGGGGCCAGTGAGGCTGGACTCTCCCCCGGGGGATACTCCCCGTGGTCGCCCCAGCCAGGCTCTCCTGGCTCCCCCAGCTCTCCGTACATCCCGTCTCCCCGAGGCATCCAGTCACCCAGCTACTCCCCGGCCTCCCCTTCCTACATGCCCAGCTCGCCCGCAGTGCCCACACCGCAGAGCCCCAGCTACTCTCCGACCTCACCTTCATATTCCCCGTCGAGCCCCGGCTATTCGCCAGCCAGCCCGAAGTATTCACCTGCATCGCCTTCCTACTCCCCTACCAGCCCGTCCTACTCTCCTACGAGCCCCTCGTACAGTCCCACCAGCCCTTCCTACTCACCCACAAGCCCCTCTTACAGTCCGACAAGCCCTTCCTACTCGCCCACAAGCCCCTCCTACTCACCCACGAGCCCCTCCTACTCACCGACCAGTCCCTCCTACAGCCCGACAAGCCCCTCCTACTCGCCAACAAGCCCCTCCTACTCTCCCACAAGTCCCTCCTACAGCCCCACCAGCCCGTCTTATTCGCCCACCTCCCCATCCTACTCCCCCACCTCTCCTTCGTACTCCCCCACCTCACCCTCCTACTCTCCGGCAAGCCCAGGCTACTCCCCCACTTCCCCCTCCTACTCCCCCTCCTCGCCAAACTACTCTCCCACCTCTCCGTCTTATTCACCCACCTCTCCCTCCTACTCCCCAACCTCCCCCTCTTACTCCCCGTCGTCTCCATCATACTCCCCCTCCTCCCCCTCCTACTCCCCCGCCTCACCAAATTATTCCCCGTCCTCTCCCTCCTACTCTCCAGCTTCCCCGAAGTACAGCCCTTCCTCCCCCTCCTACTCTCCCACCTCCCCGTCCTATTCGCCATCATCCCCCCAGTACTCCCCTTCCTCTCCCAAGTACTCCCCGGCCTCCCCGCAGTACTCCCCCTCCTCGCCGCAGTACTCCCCAGCCTCCCCCTCGTACTCACCCTCCTCCCCCAAGTACTCCCCTACGTCCCCCCGCTACAGCCCTGCCTCCCCGGACTACTCCCCCTCCTCACCGCAGTACTCCCCGACCTCCCCGTCCTACTCCCCCTCCTCCCCCAACTACTCGCCTGCCTCTCCCTCGTACTCCCCCTCCTCTCCACAGTACTCCCCGACGGGGGCCACCTCCTCCCCTGTCTCCCCCAGCTACTCCCCCAGTAGCCCGGCCTACTCCCCCAACACCCCCCACTACTCTCCCACCAGTCCGCACTACGGCACCGATCTGGAGGACGAGGACGACCAGGCCTAGACGAGGTTGACACTCATTTTGGCTCACCTGACGCAATGACACACTTGTCCCACAGGAATGGCCGACACTCGTAGAATAGGGATGTGCTGCCACATTTACCATACAATACAATATGCACTGTGACACAGTGATATGTTGGCTCAGAATGTTGACCCACAGGACTGGCTGACGCTCGTAGAATAGGGATACGCTGCCACACTGTGACACAGTGATATGTTGGCCCACAGGACTGGCCGACGCTCGTAGAATAGGGATGCACTGTGACACGGTGATATGTTGGCTCAGAATGTTGGCCCACAGGACTGGCCGACACTCGTAGAATAAGGATGCGCTGCCATCCCTTGCCATACAATATAATATTCACTGTGATACAGTGATGTGTTGACTCAGAATGTTGGCCACGGACAGATGGTTTTTTTGTTGTTGTTGCATGTGACAAAACCTGATGTGGAATGTAAGTCTTGACACCCCACATCATGTTCTACGCACATATTCCGTGCCTGAACAAGACCTCTTATTCCCTTTCTGAACAAGACCTTTGTGGGAACTCGCAGGTTCCTGTCTACACCGGACAGCTCAAGCCGCACTATATTTTTCCAGAAGCCTTCTCTTGTGTAGAGTATACTTCTGTCCTGTGACAGAGGCATGTGTTCTGTTTGAAATGAAATGCCAGAGGTGCTGATTTTCCAGATGATCCAGAAATCTTCATTTTGCTGGGAGGTGTTTCCACAGGGAAGTGCTTGCGCTGGTCGATAGGTGTTGGGTCAGCAGCACCAAATAATGAATTCGCCCAGCTCATGTTTTGCATATGAGTTGGGCCATGTGACTGTCTCGGTGTGTATGCGTCTGGCTGTGCGTGATTGTAAGTGTTATTTGAGAGAATGCGTTGGGTCGAGTGTGCGATTGCTGGTCTTATACATTGAGCCTAAGTAAGGCAACCATTTGTTTCTTTATTAATAAAATATAAAAACAAATGTCTCGGTGCTGCTGTTTCTAACTGATGTTTGTTAAGATGGTAACTACTTGTAAAAGCAAGGTTTGTCTTTTTTTGCCTGTCGTTGCATTACCTGAATTTGGCTAAAATAGTTAAAAATTACCCAGAATCTACCTGGAAAAGGAAATTTTGAGGAAGGCCCCCATCCCCCCGTTTTTCCCCATAATTCAATGTTTTGCAATGAGGTTTGAAATTTTCTTGAAAGTAATTGATGAGAGTTTTAGTGGCCATATGCACTACTGAATATGCAGCAGTACATGTGTGTTCGAGGGTAAAAATTTACCAACTGCCCTTGTTCCTAGTTAGACCTACTTGTACAGGGGAGGGACAAAGGAACAGCGGGACTAGGCTCGGCCTACATGCGCTGAAAATGAGTTTTCGTCAAGGGACCCTCTTTTCACTATTACCGCTGGAGCGATGTTGAATCACAGTTGCTATGTTATGATTATTGTTATTGCTATTGTAAAATATTGTTTCATTTAGGTTTTTGATTTGTATAATTTGTGAAGTGGATTTTGACGATGTCAAATCATATGTTTTTGTCTTTGATGATGAAGATGAAGCAGATTATAATTTCAGTTTGTTGATCTAATTCTTGCGCTTTTTTGCTTTGTGATTTGATTCTTTGCAGTGTCTACATAGTTAAAAACTGAAGTGAATGTTCTTGTCATTCTCTATTTATTGCATTCGTCCGATTCTGATGTAGCATACCGTGCCACTGACTGTGTAGTCTTAAGGCCATTCCTAAAGGGGGGACATTTCTCGTTCAAGCATAGTAGAAATGTAAATGGGCTGACTCATGTCACGCTCATAACTGTGCCTGATCTACAACAGGGAACTGCTGCTTTTTCTTTCCTAATCCTCACTATTGTCATTTTCCTCTACTTCTTTTGTATGTTTGTCACTTTCTTGTGACCTGCTATTTTTGGGGTGCCTTGATAGTCGAAGCAGACCTTGTGCTGTTGAAGCTAGAGAGGTGAGCAGAATAAGTCTGATTCCCTGTAAAGACTTCTCTGTTGACACCCACCCCTTGGCGCTCATATGACCTTATGCAGTTGCGAGCGCCGTAAAGCCCTCTACTATACTATAAAAGAAAATGTTGCATACCGTAGCTCTTTATCTCCGGCAAGGGGTTAGCCACTCGGAACTGCTGAGCCGGTGAGCCGCTCGGCTCAGGCACATTCCTTTGCAACGAATTGGACATCAAATTACTTTTCGGCAATTGTCGAAAACAGGTTTTTTTTACCTGAAGTTCATTCATTAGATACAATACTATTATAAAAGGTTTGCTAGTTTCGATTTAAAGACTCATTTAGTGACATTTTTGTCATTTTTAGATTTAGTACCAAAAAATGGCCGCAGCGTAGTGGGTCCCCCACCCCACCCCCGGAGATAAAGAGTTAAAGTAACACAATTTTCAATACTGAATGAATGTTATTTTTTAAATTATTTTTTTTTATCTGCTGGTTTAAATAGAAAATTGCTGCATTCTTGTTGTTTTTTTCAGTTCTTTATCGAATGTTGATCAAAGATTGTTTAGGCCTACTTTTTTTTTTTATCACCAAAGGCTTTGGTTGCATTTTGAATTTGGTTGTATTTTGAATAAACTGTTTGCAAAATGAAATATTCGTCACCTTCTCTCTTAATTTGCTATTGTAGTCTTTGGACTTCCACAGACATTCAATGGATTTTTATGTGATTTAGAAAGAAAGAAGAACAGTGTCTTTTGACTGATTTGTCATTGGGCCCAATGACTGTATTGTGGTTAGGGGGATGCTTTGACATCACATGTGCAACAACACATTAGTAGGTGACCTGGATACATGACTTCGTTATCAATTGAAGAATAAGATGTTTGCTGAAGTTTAAATATCACATCAAGTCAGGTTCCTCGAAAATCACCGATTCCGATAATGAAGTATGTCTTTAGCTGTGATAAATGTTTAAAAGTTTTGAATGCAATGTTTAATCTTGCGCGGTGGCAGATTTCAAAAGGATTCTGTGCCTTAGTCTGTCTCTCCCAAATCTTGCTTAGATGGCACAAAAAATATCAGGCGGTACTTTCTTTCTTTCTTGAGCCTCCAGTCCATCATCCGATCATCTTATTTTGATTTTTAAGAATTTGCGGTTACACATTATAAATGATTATTAGTTGTTTGAACTTAAGATTCTAATTTTTGTACAACTGATTGTAACATGTAACTTGGCTTTCACTCTGTCACAATTAGAGTCAATCTTGGTAGCCCGTAAGTTTTTGATGTGTTGACCAGAGGTGGTTTTTGAACTGTTGTCACGTTTGCCTCTGCTGATTTGAAAGTGAAGGAAAAAAATCAATAAAAGTGGAAAGAATCTTCACTCCATGTTTTAAATTTTCATTTGTGTGTATTTTTGATTTGGGCTATTATTTCAACCATTTGGAGTAGTCCTTTCTAATTTTGTCCGATTCCTTATCTTGCCTCGCTTCACTCACCAACTTCAGACTTTTTTACCCGAAAAAAGGGAAAACTGCCCAGTGTGCAATCTGACCTAGGTGCATCCACTTTCACGACCTCCTAAATAAAGCAGAAGAATCAACAGATATGAACAGGGCACCTTCCGGGGGCACTCGTGGTGGAGAGTTTATGGTGTCCGCCTCTCTTTCAATAGGTCCCGGATTCTTTAATTTGTGGACAGTGACTAACCCCCTGGGTCAGTGCCACTGACTAGTGTCTTTGGGCCTTTTCCAAAGGGGGGACATTTCTCGTTCAAGCATAGAAGAATTGTAAATGGGCTGACTCATGTCACGCTCATAACTGTGCCTGATCTACAACAGGGAAATGCTGCTTTTTCTTTCCTGATCCTTACTATTGTCATTTTCCTCTATTTCTTTTGTATGTTTGTCACTCTTGTGACCTGCTATTTTGGGGTGCCTCGATAGTCGAAGCAGACCTTGTGCTGTTGAAGCTAGAGAGGCGAGCAGTCTTAAGTCTGATTCCCTGTAAAGACTTTTCTGTTGAAACCCGCCCCTTGGCGCTCATATGACCTTATGCAGTTGCGAGCGCCGTAAAACCCTCTAGTATTTTTTTTTTTTTAAAGGACAGTGACTGGGAAAATTTCTTCTCTAAAATGTTCTCGTTTCACATCCTTTCCCGCTATCTCACAATGTTCTGTCGGCTGCTTTCGTTTCCACTTTCTGCCTCTGCCCTCTCTGACTATTTCTGCAGCCTTTCTACTATTTCTTGGCTCCTTCTCACTGTTGTCTTTCAGCCCTTCCCTGATCTTAGCCGTCTCGGATAAGGGCGAAAAATCTCGGATGTCGCGTGAGCAAGTTGCACAAGTTAAAGATCCCTTGGTGGTCCAAAATTCATTCAGAAAATACTATTTTCATCATTCTTTAAGTTGGGTGTGTGATTTTATACAATTTTTTTTTTAGTAAGTTAAGTAAGGTACCCCTTCAATTATTGCGGAGTTATTGCCCTTGTCTTAAGGATGGGGCCACGGCTTGCCTAGCTTGCTCACTGCTAGCTGTGAAAGGGAAAAATTCTAAATGAATTCCTACCAAACTGAAAATGTTCATGTGTCCCACGCGCTCATATGACTTCATACAGTCGCGAACACCGTAAAATACCACCAAAAAAAAAGAAGAAAAGAAACAGC
>NW_004797512.1:601256-602480 GCF_000002075.1 Aplysia californica | reverse complement strand
TTTTAAGTAAAGAAAACAAGAGGTGATATTCACCTTCCACTCGCCTCCTTTTATTTATCTCATGAACCCCCATTCTTTTGCGTTTTCCTAGGACAATTTTCGGCAAAACACTGTCTAGCAACAACAGTTCGTCTTCACTCGAATCCGCTATGGCGCCAAATGCCCAAGTTCTGACCAGTCGCAAGCGCGATTTGCAATCTTTCTCTGTGTCCACCTCAACGACAAGCAAGCGCTTTCTTCACAAGCACTCGCTTTATCGCGCTCACTTTTAATATCGCGAGCAAGCGTTCCCTTTGTGCGTACCTTTACCCGAAATAGGGAAAACTGCCCAACGTGCTCTCTGACCTAGGTCACACTAGGTGCATCCACTTTCACGACCTCCTAAATAAAGCAGAAGAATCAACAGAAAGGAACAGAGCACCTTCCGGGGGCACTCGTGGTGGAGAGGTTATGGTGTCCGCCTCCCTTTCAATTGGTCCCGGATTCTAATGTGGACAGTGACTGGGAAAATTTCTTCTCTAAAATTCTTGGGCATGTAGAGTAATGGGTATGATCTTACAGCTTGTTCTTTTTTTTTTATTAGGATGAAAACATTTCCATTTATCTTGAATACAAGTCGAGATATTTGCGAATGAGGGAGGTAGGGGTCACATGTTTTCAGAGGTAAAATTAGTGAGAAAATCACCGCCAAAGTTTAGTTATTTCCTTAGCTTTAGAGTCCTCGGTAACTGAAAATCTACTTTTTTGTGCCTTTAATCAACATTTTCAAGAAACATCCATACAGAAATGAGTTCTTTAATGGGCATGAAAAGTGTTGAGCAAAAAAAATAAAAATTGATAACAATTCACAAAACTGCGGAAAAATGCAAGTTTCTTCACTTTTACTTTTATTATTTTTGACGAGAGCCTGATTCCACCACGCTGCCTCACATATAATGATTTATTTGGTTGTTGTTTGTCTCCCCCCCCCTCCCCTGTCTACCCTCACATAGTCTGTAGTATAAGAGTTAAAGTAGAGTAAGAGGTAAAAATGTATCCTGCCTCTCCTTAGGTTCTTAAAATCCTGAGAAAAAAAAACGTCGAAACTTAAGTACCATCAACGGTCTTCAACCCGCCTTTCCAAATCTGATACATACATGTACTGTTGATGTGAATGCATTCTGTTAAAAAAAATTTCAAACATTACTGCAACTTTTTGAACACTTGCAAGCAGCACCATATTTT
>NW_004797512.1:597791-601156 GCF_000002075.1 Aplysia californica | reverse complement strand
AAAAAATCAACAACAAAAAACAAAGAAAAAAACAAGAAAAACAAACAAACAAACCCAAAAAAACCCATCCCCGGAGTTAATTTTGAGGAGCAATACCATAATAATATTGGCATCTTACTTGCATGCAGTGCAGTAAACATGCATCGCTACTCGCTACATACCCGACTGAGGGAAACAACCCGAAAAGCGACATTTTAAAATTTTACAGGAGAGACAAACACGTTCAGTTTTGTTAGCGGGATGTTCAGTGTGAAGGGCGTGACCATACAATAGTCAAAATAGCTTTCTGCGATAGACGAAGTCAGGTTGAAGCCAGATCAGCCAGCTTGTAACGAAATAACGAATAAGAATAAGACGTGCTTTTGTCATGCTATGGAACTGCTGGTCACTTTGTGCAATAACCCGATAAAGTCATATTAATATTATGTCATATTTCATAATTAAGGCAGCTGAGACGAGTGGCTAAACAGATGGGCCAACGCAGAAACAGGAAGATCTTCGGGTACATGAACAAACCCAACCCCAAAGACCCTTTGAGTCTTTTATGTAGAGCCAATCAGACTTTGATCTTCAGAGCCTGCACAGGACACTTACACACCAACAAGCACATAAACAGAATTAATCCCATGTGGGAACCCCACTGCAGACACTGTGACTACCACGAGGAGATCGTTGAACATCTTCTCCTTCACTGCCCAAACCTGGCAGTTCTTCTACGCGGGCCCCTTCTCACACCTACAGACTTACAAACCCTGCTCTACTCTGGCGCAGACCAGATGACAAGGACATGTGGTTACTTGAGGGAGGCATTGCGCTGCCAAGAGCGAAATGCTCGCAGCTAGAGGGATTTGAAAACAACAACATCATTAAGACATGTGGGGGACGTGCGGCAAAGTTCTATATCGGGTTATTGCGCCAAAAGTCAAAAAAGAAAAAAGAAAAAAAAATGTTCAAATACATTTCAGAGTAGGAAAGTAGGCCTACTAGCATCTGGGTCAGCGTCTGAGTCAAACCCTTCTGATGAACCATCCCCTGCCCAATAGGCTCATACAGTCTTCCCCAAAATCAAAACCAGTAAGTCAAATTATTCCTTCTTTGGCAGGCATTTAATTCATCAATTCTTAAGTGCAAAAAAGAAATTTCATCACTATCGAAACCGAAAGGCGTAATTTATTCCCAGCGATCAACAGGGACACACCCTCAAAATCAAAAATCACAAAAGAAAAGGTCTCACAAAGTCTCTGTAGTGTCTTATCAAATAAACTATCCCCGTAGGATTGTGCGGCCGCGGCGTGGCCGCATTTTTTTCGCGTAATTCTGCACATTTGCATAATTTTGGATTCCGCGTTTTTTCACGTTTTTTTCCTTAAAAAAACAAAAAAAAACAATTCATTTTATATACGCCTCGCCATGTGACTAAAGGGAAATAATCACCATAATAAGTCTTATTTAAGTGAAAAGTTGGCTATTTTCCTTGCTAGAAGATATTGGTTATGGTTTGGGATTTCGTTCCTTGAGCATGTTCAATTTTTCAATCCATCAAAAGTTGTTGTTGTTCTCATGTCTGCTGATGCTTCGTGTTTGACAGGTGTTCCTGGTTTTTGTAATGTGCCAGCATCAGAGGTCCAGATGTCCTTTTTTTTTTTTTTATTTATTAAAATTTTTTTTTTTTTTACATTTTTCTTTTCCAGATCTAGATCTAGATCTAGATTTAGATCTACAGCTGAAAGTTACAGAGATTATATTTTTTAGTTTTTTTTTTTTTTAAATTTACAGATGTGTATTGTTTTCTTTCCAAATACACTACAAACAAATTACTTGTACTGATATGTTCTGTTTTGAATTTTTCTGTACTTAAAACATAAAAGTCATGAAAATTTGTGTTGAAAAAGTGCAAAACATGTCGCGAAAGGTGTTACGATAACTTGCATGATTTTTGCATAATTTGGCTTTTTTTGTGCATAATTTGGCCATCTAAATTCGCATAATTCTACGGGGACAGAAGAAAACAACCAGTTTAAGTTCGTGAATGTCAGTGGAATTGTCAGAAGCGCGTGTGTGTGCCCATCATTCCGTTTCTGCCACATTCCTGATATTAGTGTTAGTAAAATCAAATACCTAGCCTTCTCGGTTAAGGGTGGAAAAATCGCGGGATGCCCTGTGTGCAAGTTGTGCATGTTAGAGTTAAGAGATCTCTTGGTGGTACTAAAATCGATTATTATTATGAGTAGGTTTCTCTGTCCTCGTCGTGTTATGCAAAAAAAATTCTGAAATTATGCAAACTGAGCCCAAAAATGTGAAATATGCGATTCTGTTATTTAACAAAGAATGATAAAGAAAAATATTCAGAAGTTGTGCAAAAAAAAAAAAATCAAATTTTGCTAAATTATGCGGGGTGCATGAAACCACGGGGACAGGTTTCTGCTGCTACTAGGGTAAAACAAAGTTTAAAATACATGTACTTTAATTCCTAATAAAACTGAAAGTGTCTTCGTAGTTCTAAAAATGCATGTATTGAGTACCTTCGAAATTAGAATGTGGCTGTCATTAATATATTCTTGAAGAAGTACGGAAAGAAAAGCGGTCACATGGGTAAAAAAAAAAAAAATCAAATACACTGCAGGTTAAAGTTAAAGGACCTAGTAGGGGGTCTAGTAGGGGAACGAGAAGAAGAAATTAATTTGACATGCAACGTGTGATAAGTGACTCGATAGGTCATGATAATAATTCCGGGTGCCTAAAAAAGGACCCATTCACAGTGCAATTACTCAGTCATCTTTGGACCAATTTTAACGAAACTTGGAAGAAATAAAATTTGACCAGAGGGATTTTTCATTTTCAATAAATAAGATAAAATTCAACCGAAAGGTTAAAAAAGTATGAAGTTTGGAAAATTTCAACTAAAAGTGAATGAAACGCAAAACTTTGTATCTTCTTAGAAATGGACCACGCTCAATTGTGCTATTTCGAATATGTAGTTACTATTGTGCATTGAAGAATAAACGTATACACAATAAATATTACCAAATAAACTCAAAGAGGTTACTTTCCCACATAAACAAAATCTCCAGGTTGTGTTGACCATTTATCTCCGAGCAAACTGCAGTACATCACAGAAAAAATTGGTTAACCCTGCGCCTGTGGCATGTCTAATAATATAGGGTTGATTCTTTGGGCCTCCTGTTTAACACTGAGTTTCAAAACAATGCCTTGGTTTCAACTTTTCGATTGTGTGTGGGTTGTTTTCGTAGACTGTAAAAAACCATGTGGTAATAATGACCATTCATTAATTGTTTTCGGCTAATAAGGCGTTCTCGAAACTGATGTTATTATGATAATAATTATTATGATAATGATAATAACAA
>NW_004797512.1:596752-597691 GCF_000002075.1 Aplysia californica | reverse complement strand
TAAATCGTATTCTATATTATATGCACTAATAAACTGCTACCGCTTTCGAAAATGTGACACAAATAATACATCATGATGTACACACACAAAAGGGTTCCAGTTCACTTGACGAACAACTACAATGTTTCTGTCCCACCACTCGACCAGTCTGACAGCAATAGTTCTACCTGATGATCTGATAGTCTCATACAAGTCAAAACCCCGATCCTAACCCTAACCCTAACCCTAACCCTAACTCAAACCCTGACCCTAACCCTAACCGACTGACACAGCACAGATAGATCGTGAGCAATCAGGTAGACCGTCAAGTGGACTGGCTGACTGGCACCAAACAAAGTACACAACATGATTAGTGTTGTGTAACCTGAACTGCGGTAGACACGGCGGGTGGCGCTAACGGTTATTACTCCTTAATTTTGATCTCATCAGGGAACCCCGACGACTTACGACCTCCGTCTGTCGGATTCCGACAGGCCGCTTCCCATTAGTCCAGAGTTGAGTGTATAAAATTTGGACCTGGTCAGAGCGGTCCTGGTCGTGTTTTTGGGTTTTTTTTATAGTTGAGGGTTTTACGGTGCTCGCAACTGCATAAGGTCATTTGAGAGAGCGACTGTGTGGACCAAGCTTGTGTATTGATCAAACACATTCCACGGGCTAATAGTTACACGTGCTTTGAGCGATGTTGTGTGAGCTATTAGCCCGGAGATGTCGGCACAACATTGCCAATTAGCGCAGTATTTTTGCTCTATCGAAATGGGCGGCTTAATGGCGTGGACAAAAAAGAAAAAAAAACCAACAATGTATTTGGCGGATAGGAAGGTTTGTCCCTATTCCAGAAATGTCCGGAGTTCTAAAGACCTCTATTTTCGTTTCCTCCCAGTACAGTAATGTTGATTTCCGAAAGCATTCGAAGAAGAAGAAGAAGAAGAAGAAGAAGAA
>NW_004797512.1:592588-595334 GCF_000002075.1 Aplysia californica | reverse complement strand
GGGTTGTCCCAGCCCGTGAGACATGTATTTACTTGGCATAATGTCCTGTCTTGTTGTGCGTTTGCGTGAGTGCACCTTTAAGTCTAACTTTTGTAACGTCTACTGACATTGTTAACGACCAAGACAAATTTCTCCCTGCGAGATGAATAAAGATTGTCATTGTCATTGTCGAATACAAGTTGAGATATTTGCGAAAGAAGGAGATGGGGGTCACCGTTTTCAGATGTAAAATTAGTGAGAAAAAGGCCGCCAAAGATTAGTTGTTTCCTTAGCTTAATTAAGAGTCCGTGGTAACTGAAAATTTACCTTTTTTTTGTGCCTTTAATCAACGTTTTTCAGAAAAATCCACACAGAAATGAGTTCTTTATTGTGCAAGAAAGTTGTTAAGCCAAAAAAACAAAAATTTGATCAAACTCACAAACCTGCGGAAAAAATGCAAGTTTCTTCACTTTGATTATTTTGACGAGAGCCTGATTCCACCACGCTGCCTCACATATGCTGTTGATGTATACTAGAGCTGACTTTTGAGTCCGATTATACAGGCTTTTTGGATTTGTTATGTCTCTGAGATCCTAGGGTAAGGAGTTTCAGATTTTCGGGCCAAAAAATGAGAAGCTTTTCTCATCAAAACAACATAATTTATTTTGTTGCTCATGTGGATGTCAGTAACTGACGAAGTGGAACGTACGGTGTTAAAAGCTCAGATAGTAGATAGATCTAGATAATATTATTATGATGGGGCTTTTTTTTGCTAAGTGTTTCACGGCGCTCGCAACTGCATATTATTAAATAAACATTTATTTTGCAGTTGGTTGGAAATTTGGAATTTTGCCCTGGTGTCGGCCGAAGCCTACTCTTATCGATTTTGAACCACCAGGATCTTTAACGTGCGCACCTTGCACGCGGGACCTTTTGAGATATTTCGGTCTTATCCAAGAAGGCCAGGTGTTAGATCTTATCTACCATAAGATCGGGGGTGTGGCTGAATGACAGCAGTAAGAAGGAGCCAAGGAGTAGCAGTAGAAAGGCTGCAGAAAAGAGTTTGGAGCCCAGAGGAGGGGCCAAAAAGTGGAGACGAAAGCAGACAACAACACATTGTTAGGGAGCAGGAAAGTAGGTAAAAGGAGACAACTTTAGAGAAGAAAATGTAATGGGGATTTCCTGTTAAGACATGTACAACAGATGGTAGAAACTTTATATTGGATTCTTTTATCAGCTGAAAACCAATGCAGAGCTTTAAACATTTTTCATGCAGGATCTTTCTCCTTTTTCTTAAGTACTTGTCTTTTGGTGTTAGTTTGGGCCATTTGCAATTTCCTCATTCTCTCACATGAAATACCAGACAGAACAGAATTGCAATAGTCACGTTTTGACAAGACGAGAGAGACAGAGAGCATGCATGCATGCAAAATCAGTTGAAATAAGGTGCCTATCTTACTGATTCTTCTGAGATCAAGGTATATGTAAAAGGCCTACATCGAATAGCATGTTTTTCTTGGTTGTTCATAGCAATTTGTCCTCCTCGGACTTCTCCAAAACTTTCCCAGCACGGTGAAATTACTGAGATACAATGTATTCGTCTGTCGATATTGCTGTGGTTTTGCTGTCCTTGTAAAGAAACCAGTAGGGGCTATACGTTCTTATACTATCTCTGACCGTCTAGAGTAGGGGCCATTCACGCGGCTGCAGCTGAGGTACAATGTGAGGCATTGCGGTGAAATCAGGCTTTCCTCAAGATAATGAAATCAAAGAAAACAGCAGTTTTCTCCCTGCTTAGCAATTTTTATCAAATTTTTGTTTTTTGGCTCAACACTCTTAATGACCATTTACAAACACATTCCTTTGAGGATTTCACCGGAAACGTTGATTAGAGGTACTGAAATATAAATTTACAGTTTCCATGGACTCTCCAGCTTTAGAATTTACCATGCTTTCGCGGCCATTTCCCCCCTAATTTTACCTCTTAAACCAGGTGACCCCCAACTCCTTCAATCCAAAATATCTCCACTTCTATTGAAGATGGATGAGTAATTATTTTCATTGAAATCAAGACAAATGAACAAGCTTTAAGATGATACCAATGACTCGATATGTCCAAATTTTGACGAGAGCCTGATTCCACCACGCTGCCTCACAAATGTTGCCTTTTCCCCAATGTTATTCACCGAGTGATATAGGCGTCAAGACGGCATTTCTGGTTTTGTTGAGGCAAGGAGGCAGCGTTTTCAGCAAACAATATTACAGCGATGATGCTGATGCTTTGACTATCATAATACTGCCGATAGAATCATTATTATCAGCTAGTGCCAGATCAGTGACAGACATCGGCGATCATGGTTTTTCCATTCATTCCTTTGCTCGAATGCTCTCAAAAAAGCTACGTTTCAGCAAACAATATTACAGCGATGATGCTTTGACAACCATAATACAGCCGATTGAATAAATCAATATAATGACTTATTTGGTTGTTGTTGGTCTTCTCCCCCCCTCCCCTGTCTACCATCACATAGCCTGTAGCATAAGAGATAAAGTAGAGCAAGAGGTAAAAATGTATCTTGCCTCTCCTTAGGTTCTTAAAATCCTGAGAAAAAAAAACGTCGAAACTTAAGTACCATCAACGGTCAGCTCCCCGCCTTTCCAAATCTGATACATACATGTGCTGTTGATGTGAATGCATTCTGTAAAAAAAAAAAATCAAACATTGCTGCAACTTTTTGAACACTTGCAAGCAGCACCATATTTTTAC
>NW_004797512.1:590974-592488 GCF_000002075.1 Aplysia californica | reverse complement strand
CGCCTTAAACACTGTATCACTGACGAGCACTTGACTTGCGTTTATAATTTGTGTAGGGTCACATTAAAAAAAGTGGAATTGGAGAGTAATGGCCTGATCATACACTCAGGAATATTACCTTCGTTTAAAATGTTGAGGGTAAGAGAGTGCGTTCTCTTCTAAACAGTGACGCAAAGATCACTGCCACAAGAGTCAGCAGGCCTAACTTTGCCAGTGGTTAAGATGCATTGAAGGTTAGGAAATAATTCTGATTTTTGTCAATGTGGGATGTTTGTCAAATAATCTTGGATGTCAGTCCACGTGACGGTCTACCTTACTGGTCATGGTCAATCTGCGCTGTGTGAGGTAGGGACAGGGTGACTCACTGTAGTAGGCCAGTAGACCTTCGAGCGCAACAGTTGTCAGAGTGGTTCAGAGGTTGAATCTTGTGAAATAACTTTACAGGCCCCGAACAATATCTATACAGACAGCCCTGGTATGAAATTTAAGCAGCGCGTGTTTTAACTCGATTTGCTTTAAGAGATTTCAACGTTCTCAGCCTTTTTCATATAGGGGCTCTATCGGAGAGGGGCGTTTATCCCGAGATCTCGCCTGAAACTTAAACGCATTTTAAAAGAGTACTTTCCTTGGATTGGCGCACGTGGTGTATTGGTTAATCCAGTGCTTGCCAACTTGGGCGTTATCGTCCACTCGTGCGCCTATCGGTGGGCGGTTTGGTAATTTTGGTGGGTGCTCGGGATCACTTTGGTAGTGAAGGTGATTGACTTTTAAAGCCCCCCCCCAACCCCCCTCTTGGAATAGGAGGGTGACACAAAAACCTTAGCCTGTTGTGATGGCTAAATAAAAAGGTTGACAAGTCTGAGTTAGTCTCTTTGTTGTTGCATGAAGGAGATATGCGTGTGATTCACGAGTGGGGAAGTTTTTTTTTTCTTTCTCTCTGTTTTAAAAACAGAAGACCGCCGTTTGTCTGCTAAAATGTCGTATTTTCTCAGAGGCAGGGTCAAAGCAGCTGCCTTTTTGATGATCTACAATGTAGATTAGTGCTTGTCAATCTCATAGCTAGAGCCCACTTTGCCACCTTTAAAGAAGAGTCGAAGAGACTGAAATGCCCACTAACATAATATACTTTCAAATGGGACTTAAATGAAACCTGCCACTATCCTTGTGATAATCACCGCCCATCAAACTCGCCAAAGCGCCCACTCATGGGTGATATCGCTCAGGTTGGCAAGCACCGGTCTTATTCCACACTTGTGGCATACACTATCTATGCTAGTGGCATACACTATCTATGGTTCTGGTCGGCCGACCCTTGAGTCACGATTTAGAAGAAAGTGCGTTCTGGGAGTTCACGTGGAGTGTCCTTGAGCAACACACAATTATATTTACTATCCTCCTTGGCTTCAAAACAGGGCACTTCACAGTGGCGACCAGCAATACTATGTGGGTTATCTATAGTGGTGATATTGTTCATTATTCATGTATTAATGCCTTACTGTATTTTTATATTCATG